>NC_135224.1:4039110-4064110 GCF_052324685.1 Brachyhypopomus gauderio
CCCAATCCCTAACCCCATTACCAACCCCTAATCCCAACACCAACCCCTAACCCCAACCCTAACTCGACAACAAAATCCATCAACAAAACCACAGGACATTAATTTCCAGTATTACCACCAAATATTCTGACTGATACCTAACTGAGTCACTGGTGGCACTGGTCCTGTGTACTCATAATGTACACGTATGTCCACTGTAGGATTTCTGTGAAAGGCTTGTCAGAGATGGCCATGTGTTGGTGTGCACCCTCCCAGTGTGAGGTTGTGAAGTTCTGCTCAGACTGATGTATGACGCTGCCTCACTTTCATAGGGCTCGTGTTCCGTCAGGATCACCCAGACGACGATGCTGAAACTGTAGACGTCAGACTTCTCCGTGGAGCGTGTGTTGATGCTGTCCAGGTGCTCAGGAGCCATGTAGCACAGGGTCCCGGCCGCACGCGCAGACGTCCTGCAGCCCAGGTGGCTCTGTCTGCGAGACTCCTCCTTCGTCAGCCTGCTCCACGTCTCACAGGTGGAGAGGCCCAGGTCTGCAATCTGACACACACAAGCACCCACGCGTGTGCAGGTAGGCGTGCACACAGACAACCTTCCATGAAAACTCTTTGTATGTTTATGAATTATAAATTCTTTGTCCTCTGAACACAGCCAATGTCATGGTCAAGGGCCTCAACCTTCAGAACACATCATGAGCAGCAGCTAAAGCCACCCAGTGTGCATGACGCGAGCCACACGTGAGCATGACGCGAGCCACACGTGAGCATGACGTGAGCCATGCATGAGCACGACACGAGCCACGCGTGAGCATGACGCAAGCCACACGCGAACATGACGCGAACCACACGCGAACATGACGCGAGCCACGCGTGACCATGTTGCGAGCCACGCGCGAGCATGATGCGAGCCACACGCGAACATGACACGAGCCACATGCGAACATGACACGAGCCACACGCAAGCATGACGCGAGCCACGCGTGACCATGATGCGATCCACGCGCGAACATGACACGAGCCACACGCAAGCATGACGCGAGCCACGCGTGACCATGTTGCGAGCCACGCGTGAGCATGATGCGAGCCACGCGCGAACATGACACGAGCCACACGCAAGCATGACACGAGCCACGCGTGACCATGTTGCGAGCCACACGTGAGCATGACGCAAGCCACACGCAAACATGACGCGAACTACACGCGAACATGACGTGAGCCACGCGTGACCATGTTGCGAGCCACGCGTGACCATGATGTGAGCCACGCACGAGCATGACATGAGCCACGCACGAGCATGACATGAGCCACGCGCGAGCATGACACGAGCCACACGCAAGCATGACGCGAGCCACGCGTGACCATATTGCGAGCCACGCGTGAGCATGATGCGAGCCACGCGCGAGCATGACACCAGCCACACGCAAGCATGACGCGAGCCACGCGTGACCATGTTGCGAGCCACGCGTGACCATGTTGCGAGCCACGCGTGACCATGATGCGAGCCACGCGCGAGCATGACACGAGCCACGCGCGAGCATGACACGAGCCACGCGCAAGCATGACGCGAGCCACGCGTGAGCATGTTGCGAGCCACGCGTGAGCATGATGCGAGCCACGCGCAAGCATGACGCGAGCCACGCGCAAGCATGACGCGAGCCACGCGCAAGCATGACGCGAGCCACGCGTGACCATGTTGTGAGCCACGTGTGAGCATGATGCGAGCCACACGCGAACATGACACGAGCCACACGCAAGCATGACGCGAGCCACGCGTGACCATGTTGCGAGCCACGCGTGACCATGTTGCGAGCCACGCGTGACCATGATGCGAGCCACGCGCGAGCATGACACAAGCCACGCGCAAGCATGACGCGAGCCACGCGTGACCATGTTGCGAGCCACGCGTGAGCATGATGCGAGCCACGCACAAGCATGACGCGAGCCACGCGTGACCATGTTGCGAGCCACGTGTGAGCATGATGCGAGCCACACGCGAACATGACACGAGCCACACGCAAGCATGACGCGAGCCACGCGTGACCATGTTGCGAGCCACGCGTGACCATGTTGCGAGCCACGCGTGACCATGATGCGAGCCACGCGCGAGCATGACACAAGCCACGCGCAAGCATGACGCGAGCCACGCGTGACCATGTTGCGAGCCACGCGTGAGCATGATGCGAGCCACGCACAAGCATGACGCGAGCCACGCGTGACCATGTTGCGAGCCACGTGTGAGCATGATGCGAGCCACACGCGAACATGACACGAGCCACACGCAAGCATGACGCGAGCCACGCGTGACCATGTTGCGAGCCACGCGTGACCATGTTGCGAGCCACGCGTGACCATGATGCGAGCCACGCGTGACCATGATGCGAGCCACGCGCGAGCATGACACAAGCCACGCGCAAGCGTGACGCGAGCCACGCGTGACCATGTTGCGAGCCACGCGTGAGCATGATGCGAGCCACGCACAAGCATGACGCGAGCCACGCGTGACCATGTTGCGAGCCACGTGTGAGCATGATGCGAGCCACACGCGAACATGACACGAGCCACACGCAAGCATGACGCGAGCCACGCGTGACCATGTTGCGAGCCACGCGTGACCATGTTGCGAGCCACGCGTGACCATGATGCGAGCCACGCGTGACCATGATGCGAGCCACGCGCGAGCATGACACAAGCCACGCGCAAGCATGACGCGAGCCACGCGTGACCATGTTGCGAGCCACGCGTGAGCATGATGCGAGCCACGCACAAGCATGACGCGAGCCACGCGTGACCATGTTGCGAGCCACGTGTGAGCATGATGCGAGCCACACGCGAACATGACACGAGCCACACGCAAGCATGACGCGAGCCACGCGTGACCATGTTGCGAGCCACGCGTGACCATGTTGCGAGCCACGCGTGACCATGTTGCGAGCCACGCGTGAGCATGACGCGAGCCATGCGTGAGCATGACATGAGCCACGTGTGAGCATGATGCGAGCCACGCGTGACCATGTTGCGAGCCACGCGTGAGCATGACGCGAGCTTTCCCTCAGCTTATGCAAGCTATCCTTCTCACTTCCCCTATCAGTTCTCCTTTAAAGGGGCTGACCAGTACTCATGTTTGGATTACAGCTTCATCACTGTAGAAATTTGCCCCCCTAAAGACAAATATGTACACAGTGAAGGAGAATTAGTAATGAATCTTCATTTTTTCTTTACTTTTCTCAAGGTTGCTATGAGGATCTTCAAATCTCACGTAATCTGTAATGTAGAAGTCTTCAGAGGGCTCTAATATTATCTACCGAGGACATTTATGCCCTCATATTGCGGCACGTGACTGTAGTTGTTCTGAATCACACCTGAGAAACATCCAGTGATTCACATCTGAACGTTAAGATCAGAAAACCTGTGCACTCATCAACCTGAACTCAGAGCCATCTCATTGCAGACATTACTGTACCTTTATGTGGAACTTTTCATCCACCAAGATGTTTTCAGGTTTGAGGTCCTTGTGAATGACTTTACTCTCTGTTAGATACACCATCCCCTCGAGGATCTCCAGAATAATCCTTCCTTTGATGGACATCGGAACTTTCACCTGGTAAACCAAAACAGCAGTGAAATACAGAAATGGCCCCATCGTGGTCACACCGGGGCACAGCAACATGAGATCTGAAGGCCACACTGTATTAAAGCCATGAGTATGAACACATGGAGGTAATCGTACCACATCAGGGGCTTCACTCTGCTCCTGGGCACAAAGCAGAGTGTCACTCTAAACCTAATCAAGGCCTGTGGTAGCATTTTAATATAAAAGCCTAGAACTAAACTGTGCCGGTGGAGGATTTCCAGAACAAGATCTGTGACGTGCTGGAAGAGGCGGAGTCAACACTCACATGAAACCCCAACACAGCTTCCTGCTTTCATCATAATCACCATAAATGTGAGATTAATCTGGTCTGAGGCCAACCAAATTATGCTTCACCAAAAAGAACTAAGATGTCATGAAACACAAAGTAATGGTCCTGGTGCAGGTTCAGGACGCCGGTACTGTGGTCCTCTAAAGATCATAGAAGAAAGAAGAAGAAAGTGATCTTCTCACACTCTGCAGCATGGCCAGCAGGTTCCCCTTGGGGATGAGCTCCATGACCAGGGAGTAGTCTCCATCCTCCAGAACCACCCCGAGGAGCTTCACCACTCGCTCGTGCCTCAGACGCCGCATCAAACTGCCCTCCTTCAGAAGACACGACTTCTGCCTGCATGCACGTGAGAAGAACACGCACGTTACCTCCTGGCCGAAATGCAAAAAATAAAAATAAAATAAACAAAACAAAAAAAATTGGATGCATGACTTTCTTATTTGTCTTTGAGTAGCATCCACTCTTTTGCCGCACTGATTCTTTAGTAGCTCAGTAACACAGTTCAATTATGTCTACTACATATTTGTTTTACTATGTCAGTCCACTGTGTGCGCTAATCCTCTTTTGGTTATTACATAATGCATTGTGCTGGGCAAGAGAGAAAAGGTTTTACACTCATGACAACTGAATCAAAACTCAGTCAAACTCAATCAAACATCATGAATCATCAAGAGAACCATCCCTGCTATGGCATCTCGGGCAAAGCCCAACACAGTTTCTGTCATGATTCATTTGTAAGGACATATTAAACCTTAACATGACTCTATATAATGTAAGGAAAACTGGAATAATGCCTTAAGACACACACATACAATATCTTGACACAATATCTTTTATTGACTGATTCAGGTAGCTGTTTAAGAAATTAGATCACCACTGTGGATGAGTGGGATTTCTATTACTAAACTGTGTGCGCGTCTTGCTGGTAAAATTGCTCCTGAAACCATCTATTTGAGGAACTTCACAAAGACCGCAGCCTCTGAACCATGGCGACCATGGAGGGCACACTGGGTTTGGGTATTAAGTCCAAAAAGTAGAAAGCTATTCCTATTTCTGATCAATTAACAGAACAGAGCATGAGAGCATTTGCTTTAAATGAAGAGATTTTTTAATACGTGCATTAATAAAGTTAATTAACCAACAATTCACTTTGTTCACATTGTGTGCAAACATTTTTTTTGCATGGTCGTGCCTGAAGGTTTCGTTCAGTGTGATCACAGAGTATATAAAAACAAAACATTTTGCTAATGTATTTGTACATAAGCACACTTGAATAAATACTTAAGTACCATGTAATGGCCCTTGGAGCCCGGTACTCACTCGCTGCGCAGTGGTCCCGTGTACACGGTCTTCAACACCACCTGTCCCAGTGTTTTATGGTAGCACAGGTACACCTCCCCAAATCCTCCATAATCCAGGCGCTCCTTCTTGATCAGGTCCGAGGAGTTCATCAGAGACACGTCCGAACTGGGCTGAGACGACATGGTCCGACTGGAGCCCAGCTTCAGTAAAGACACTGAGGTCAAACACTGCGGAAGTTGAAAACAATGTTCGGACGTGAAACCAGAACTCGACTGTAAAGTCGGGAACAGGGCGAAATAAATACTATAATAATATAGTAATAATATTAATGTTATAAACTACAAATAACACTGTAGTGAAGAAGTCAACGGGGTAATGTGGTGATACTGATACATTATAACTTACCTAAGGAGTCATTTTGTGAATATCGAAAAAGATGGAAATAAGAGACGATATGAACATCTTTATTGGAAAGTCCAGTGTTAGCCGGAAATGTTATAAAAAGGAAAAGCACACGCTGATTGGCATATTACCTACGCTACTTTTCCGGGATGTAGATTGAATGTGTTTGTAAGTATCGCAAGTGAAAGTAGAAAAACACAAAAATCCGAAAACCCCCTCTGACTAGACAGAAGTAATCGACGCCGGAGCAGAGGATGAACTGCGCCTTACAATTACCTTATAATATAGACTACTGTGAATGTGTGTGTGTTGTGTTGTTGTCTGATCTGATAGTGTTTAAAACAATTGGTGCCCGGTCTTCGGGTTTTGGCCTCTTCAAAAAATGTTTTTATGTAAAAAAAAAGAGTTCAATGTAGTGTTGACTATATTATGCTACAGTATAGGCTACTAAGGAAATGTTTGTGAACCCGTTTTTGAAAATGTTTTTGGTATTTTAATTGTTTACAAAATGTTATAATAAACATATGTAAACACACCCGACATTTTAAACTGCTTGTGTTTAAAGATCACCACATAAAGACGGCCTGCTTATTTTAGCTACCTGGCCAAACAAGTTAATACTGTATTTATTTTTCAGTTTATTTATCCATCTGTTTCTTTACCTTTTAGGTCGGTTCTTTACCTTTTTAGATCGGTAAGATTACCTTTACTGCGAAAACTTCTGATAGTTAGGAATCTAATTGTAATGGTGCTTTCTGTGTTGTAAAAAGGTTTAGATAAAACATTTTACTTCTACTCCTGCATCAAACTTCAAAAGCTTTCAGTTAGTATTGCTTTGTCAGTGTAAGTATCTCTCCTACTGTACGGCACCAAGTTACAAGTTATCCTGGAAACTAAATGTAGCCTCAGTGATTTCTGTCATAACACGTGTTCTCTTTTGTCCACAGTTGGGCCTGCTGTGCTGATTGACGGGTCTCTTCACAACCACTCAAGTTCCTCGCTGTTCCTTTGGTCGGATTGTCCCATGTCCACCACCTCTGCTCTGGGAAGGTGGTACATTCCCTTGAGGGGTTTATCGTACGCTTCCTCCGTTTCCACTGGGCCCATGGCAGGAGATTCCGTGCGTGTGTGTGTGTGTGTGTGTGTGTGTGTGTGTGTAACGGCTGCTGTCTGTTTATATGTATGCGTCCACAAACTTCATGTATAATCCTTCAAATATGTATATGTGTATATATATATATATATACACTTCCACTTTAAGAGCAGAGCTCCACTCTTACTAGGAAGTTGCACAACATTAACCCGCTTTAGGGCCAGACTTGCTCCCGGCTGTACCTGTGAAACATCGCAAGACGAGTATCGTTACTGTTCTCGGATCAGTGGCTCGTTTAAGAGAACTACATCTCCCAGGAACGCGCATGCGCGCGAGCGTGTACGGTACACTCGGGGAGTCCAGCAGGCTGTTGAAGGCAGATCCAGAACTGAGTAATCAAACTCTTCTCCTACTTTCAAACATCAGGATCCAGTCGGAAACCCGCATGATTGTGCCAGCGCTTTGACATGGGGAACGGAATTAATAAGGTAAACGCAACATATTTTATAACCACGCTAACAACTTCTAACAGGGATATTTAATAATGTCAAAAGAGCCTGTTAGAGCATTAAAATAAAATACTACCTCCGTGATGCTGAGGTAGTATGGTCAGATCTACCGAACTGCGTTAATACTGCCATTTGTACCGAAAAGAAACTGGTGCCACTGGTTGATTTATATATTCACTGTTATTTAGTGAAACACCCCCAGCGTGTTCGATGCCCTTGTGGGCGGGGGTCTGTTTGGGCCCCATGGACCGGGTCACGGGCCAATTCTGTACATTTAACAAGAAGTTTTCGTGCGTTGTGTGCTTCCTGAAGCCCCGGGCTGTTTAATCTGTCAAGGTAACTCCCTTTAAAGACGAACTACCAGCAAAGCTCGTTTGCCGACGTGAATTGCATGAACAGTCGAATATGATCACACTCCCCGAACGGCACAAGGAGGAAGACGGAGACGGAGCGCCAACGTTTTCACACTCCGTCGTGTGTCTGCTGCGGACGGGCGAGCAGAGCCATGAGCGCATCTCTAGAAATACAGACACGGACATGTCTGCCCTCCTGTTCCTGCACAGCCACGATCCTTTACAGTAGCAGCTCATAACTTCACATTCGGCCATGTAGATCGGGGCGTTCAGTTCCTGAGAAGAGTTTGTGATCAGTAAGAAAGAGCGCATGTACTGACATAACTATTCATGGATGGTTCGTGTTCCCTATAGATCCTCCCTGACCTGTACCTGGGAAACTTCAAAGGTGAGAAAAACCTGATGAATGAGTGAAACTATTCCCATAAACGCCACCAGGGGGCATTTGGTGGGTGTGTTATTCCTTCTGTTTATTTCTCTATTTTAGATGCGAGAGACAGGGAGCAACTGGCAAGGAATAACATCACCCATATTCTGTCCATCCATGACACTGCGGCACCCATCTTACAGGTAATAGAACCGCACCTCTCCTCTGTCTTCTCTCCTCTACCTCTGTCCTCTCCTCTGTAGCTCTGAACCGCCTTCTTGTGAAGGTGTCGTGATACTGAGGCCTCTTTCCCCCCTATACCTATTGTGGCAGGATGGATTAATGTCAAGCCACACACCTGCAGTAACAACACTGGTTTTTTATGTCATAACGTGCAGGTCCTGAGAGACACCTCGTGACACGAGATCCTCCGTCAGCTGCATAACCTGACAAGAATGACAAACATAACAAAATACCTCCGGTTACCTTCCACATATGACGGGCAAATATTATCTCAGATTTCTGTTAAAAGAAATTTACACACAGAAAGCCTGTTAATCTGTAATTAATGATGCCATTCAGTCTCGCATCTCTGTGTGCTCTGTGATAATCGAGAGAGAGAGAGAGAGAGAGAGAGAGAGAGAGAGAGAGAGAGAGAGTGAAAGAGAGTGAGAAAGAGAGAGAGGAACCTGGTTTGTTGATCTGTCGAGCTTCCCAGACTTGTTCTCCCTCCATGTGTGGTGTGTGAGGTCTTTCACGCTGTGGCCTTCTCCCGTGACACACAGACGAGTGTCTCGGGTGACACAGCGCTGCTTTGTCTCTAGATGGGAGTTGAGTGCAGACACTGACGGAAAACACCAGCTGGACTGAACGTGGTTTATAATAAACACAGTCTATATCCGGACATACGGAGAAGAGGTTCGGCCCTGATCTGGTGGAGAGTGTTTCACTTAGCAGAGCATGTGAATCAGATGAGTTAAAGCAAGGAGATCACTACCTGTGTGTGAGTTGGGTGAGCCAGCCCAAATGATTAAATATTTGTCGGGTTTTAATCTGTATCAGAACTGTGTTATGTGTTGCTGCTATCTTTCTGAGGAGGCCCCCTCATATTTAATATTGAATAAAAAATTAAATAATGAGTGAACGGATGAATTTTTTTTTTTTTTGCATTTAAAAATCTCCTACCATTTTGTACCAGTAAGGGGCGCTAGACTTCCTGCACTGAATGAGACGTCGCTTTACCCTGTATTGTGAAGTACCTACACATGTCAGTTACACATCCATGAACTTCCTTCACCAGCGCCCCCTCCTGGCCATGGTAAATCCTTCCCGCAGGGAGCCTTCCTTCAGTGGGGTGAGGAGCACACTCCACCGGTGGTGACCCCCCCATGCCACACGGGGTTCTGTGTCATTTCCTGAACTCATAAGTCAGAATGAAGGATCTTTCCTTGCCTCAGTGTTAAAGTTTAGATGTGAGAGTTTAGACACCTGTACACCCCCACTGGACAGACTGAGACATTTTAAATGATGATTTAAATGGTATTAGTTAGTAGCTATTATGTTTTGCAAGCATATTATATATTTAATGCAAATGACACAATACCATCTATATTGTGAAAATGTGGTAATCCCCTTAACGAGAGTGCCCAATCTCCTGAGACCTCATCTTATCAGACATATGCATGCACACCACTTCACATGCTGTACGTCTCCAGAGTTAGCAACCTCGCCATTATCAGAGCGGAACCAAATAACACCAGGGCTGTTTACCCCTGGGAAAAAGCCCCAGGTCATGTGATGCAGGCGTGCCTTTGAAAGCCCTTACGTGGAGAGAGGAGAGGTCATTCTCGTAGCGCCCTGTGCTGACAGCATGCTGGAGCTCTCAGACCCGGACCAGCCATCACACGCTTGTTTAATAAGGCTGCAACCTCTCTGATGTTCACATACATCTTCATGATACTTGCACATGTAGTGGACAGTGAGTCCTGTGTGTAGAAAGCATTCAGATTGAATCCATCTGACATTCATTCTGGATTTTCAAACCCAACACGTACAGCGTTGCTAAGCATAAAATGGCGTGGTAAAATAACCCCTTCCTATTGGACGGGCTTGTTCCCTCTCCGTCATGTGGCCTTGATCAGCTCTGTGGATCAGCTGTTGAATCAAAATGATCCGGTTTGTGCCGTGAGTTGTGAAGCACCGTGGTGGGAGCAGAATGTGCGTGGGGAGATCTCTGCGTGGGGAGATCACTGCGTGGGGAGATCTCTGCGTGGGGAGATCTCTGCGTGGGGAGATCACTGCGTGGGGAGATCACTGCGTGGGGAGATCTCTGCGTGGGGAGATCTCTGCGTGGGGAGATCTCTGCGTGGGGAGATCTCTGCGTGGGGAGATCACTGCGTGGGGAGATCACTGCGTGGGGAGATCACTGCGTGGGGAGATCTCTGCGTGGGGAGATCTCTGCGTGGGGAGATCTCTGCGTGGGGAGATCACTGCGTGGGGAGATCACTGCGTGGGGAGATCTCTGCGTGGGGAGATCACTGCGTGGGGAGATCTCTGCGTGGGGAGATCACTGCGTGGGGAGATCACTGCGTGGGGAGATCTCTGCGTGGGGAGATCTCTGCGTGGGGAGATCTCTGCGTGGGGAGATCACTGCGTGGGGAGATCACTGCGTGGGGAGATCTCTGCGTGGGGAGATCACTGCGTGGGGAGATCTCTGCGTGGGGAGATCTCTGCGTGGGGAGATCACTGCGTGGGGAGATCACTGCGTGGGGAGATCTCTGCGTGGGGAGATCACTGCGTGGGGAGATCACTGCGTGGGGAGATCTCTGCGTGGGGAGATCACTGCGTGGGGAGATCTCTGCGTGGGGAGATCACTGCGTGGGGAGATCTCTGCGTGGGGAGATCACTGCGTGGGGAGATCTCTGCGTGGGGAGATCTCTGCGTGGGGAGATCACTGCGTGGGGAGATCTCTGCGTGGGGAGATCTCTGCGTGGGGAGATCACTGCGTGGGGAGATCACTGCGTGGGGAGATCACTGCGTGGGCAGCTCCAAGCAACACTCCTTCACGTTAGGTGTGTGGAGCTCCTGCGTGTTTACAGGCCCCATCCCTGGACAGAACACAGACCCGTCCCAACACCGTGTGGCCCCCAGGCAGGGACAGCAGGGCGGGCACTCTGGGCTGATGTGGTGGTAGTTCTGCTGCTGTTGTTGTTGTTGTTGTTGTTGTTGATGATGTTGTTGTTGTTGTTGTTGTTGTTGTTGTTGTTGTTGATGCAGGGCTAATGCCGGGCTGTGTGTGTGTGTGGTTGACGAGGGAGAGTAACGCTCACCTCTGCTTGTGTTTAGGAGATGACCTATCTCTGCATCCCTGCTGCTGACCTGCCTACACAGAACCTGTGAGTGACTGGTAAACCACACCTGACATCTGGGCTTTCACACCAGCCAGATGAGGCCAAGAGCCTTTCTCCTCTTAATGTCCAGCTACTCTGGCAACCTGGGCGAGAAACGTGGTTCATGGGAATAATCTAATCCCTAGGAAACAGCTAAAGAGGCTGGATGTTGTGTGGTGGGATGAGGAGAACCACTGCTCCCTCTGGACCTGCTCTGTTCTCACTGCCTGACTCTCTCTGATGTACATGAGTATGTGTAGTGTACACAAGGCCAGCCAACTAACCAGCAAGCTGCAGAGGCTGCCGCACACACACACACACACACACACACACACCCACCCCCACCACTTCCTCTTGTGGCCCTCTCTGTTCAGGAAGGAAGCTATGAGCCGGTGCTGTGCACGGTCTGCTCTCCACCGCGCCTCTATTTATAAACACCCCCCAGGCCTAAACCCTTGTGCCCCCCCCACACCCTGTCCCACCTAGCCCCCCCCACTGCACCACAGCCAAACCTTCGCTGTCCTGCCTCCCCCCAACCCTGTGAGCCCCGTGTTCATCTTCTCACAACCCTGTGAAACCTCGCCACACAGGGCCTGAAACTCCGTGGAGAGTGGACAAACTGCACCTCTCTCATCCTGGTCCTGTCAGCGGGACGACAGATGACAGACATACTGCCACCCCGCCCACCACCTGCGTGACACTAGGATAATAAATTAGAAGGACGACCGCAGTGAAGGTGGTGATCACAACCAGGAGAAAAGACAAAGGCACACCTCAGAGTGTGTTTTAATGAAACGAAAATCCAGTCACAGAAATCACGTTATTAGTCTCAAAAGTATGTTAGTGAAGTAAAACATCACTCAGTCGACGTAGTACTGTTCATCCTGCAGTTATTAAGTTTGTGCATGTTGAATATTCATGCCCTTTCTGACCTGAGGTAAGATTATCAGTCTGACAGGTCACATCCATCTGGGACGTGAAACCCAAACAGATAAAGTTTATTCTGTGTGTTTATTTTGTGTTCACCCCTAGGGTTCAGCATTTCAAAGAGAGCATCACATTCATGCACGAGTCTCGTCTGAAGGGAGAGGGCTGTCTAGTCCACTGGTAAGTCTAAGGTCTGTAGCTCTTGATCTTACATTTCACACGTTTCCTATGTGTGTCTCTGTTTCTGCCTTTCTATCACATACACACATTAACAAGTATGATGTTATCTCAGTGAGGATCAAATGGGTCTACGCGACCAGCTGAGTGTGTGTCCTGATCAGATGTAGCGTCTCGTTCTGCAGAGTTGAGAACTAGGTGACAAAAGGGAAGCTTATTTTTACACCTCCAAAAAGTCACCAGCAGCGCTCACTCACCCTCTCAAACGCACGTGGTGAGATGTTCACCCTAACGCACGGCCGTGGTGAGATGTTCACCCCAACGCAGGCCCCTGTGTTAAGGTGCTTTGTGAGATTCAGAGGTAGGGGAGTGTAGTTCAGTCCTGTTACTGAGGTAAGGGAGTGTGTTTCAGTCCTGTTACAGAGGTAGGGGAGTGTGTTTCAGTCCTGTTACAGAGGTAGAGGAGTGTAGTTCAGTCCTGTTACAGAGGTAGGAGAGTGTAGTTCAGTCCTGTTACAGAGGTAGAGGAGTGTAGTTGTCCTGTTACAGAGGTAGAGGAGTGTAGTTCAGTCCTGTTACAGAGGTAGAGGAGTGTAGTTCAGTCCTGTTACAGAGGTAGGGGAGTGTAGTTGTCCTGTTACAGAGGTAGAGGAGTGTAGTTCAGTCCTGTTACAGAGGTAGGAGAGTGTGTTTCAGTCCTGTTACAGATGTAGGAGGAGTGTAGTTGTCCTGTTACAGATGTAGGGGAGTGTAGTTGTCCTGTTACAGAGGTAGGGGAGTGTAGTGTTTGGAGTTTTGTCCCTCTCGGATGGGGAATGAATCCCAGCCCACCACAGGGGTAGTTACCCACTACACCTACCACTTTACTATGTTACAGCCTGAGTCTCTGGGTCTGTCACTAAAGTAAGATCTCAGATGTTATGACTGAATCTCAGGAGACATGGAATCCCATTAATGTTTAAAATGATGATAGAGGTGCAGAAAGATGTAGAAAACCTCCATGCGAACACCTGACCAACAGCATTGTTTTAGAATTTGGATATCTTCATTTATTATTTGTTGTTTGTCTTTATACCTTTATTGTATGGCACACAAATCATCACAACCAATCCACAGATGGGAGAGAGATGGTTCCGCACTAATCATTCCTGTTCCTCCTGCTCCCTCTCCGGGTCCAGTTTGGCGGGCGTGTCCCGCAGTGTCACTCTGGTGGTGGCCTACATCATGACGGTGACGAGTGTTGGCTGGCAGGACGCACTGGCGGCTGTCAGGGTGGTGCGCCCCTGTGCCGGGCCCAACCCGGGCTTCCAGAAGCAGCTGCAGGAGTTTGAGAACACGCAGGCCCCAGAGGTGAGCTGTGTGTCAGGAGGTGAGTCGTGTGTCAGGAGGTGAGTCGTGTGTCAGGAGGTGAGCCGTGCGTCGGGAGGTGAGCCGTGTGCGAGGAGGTGAACCGTGTCAGAAAGTGAGACGTGTGTCGAGAGGTGAGCCGTGTGTCGGGAGGTGAGCCGTGTCAGGAGGTGAGCCGTGTGTCGGGAGGTGAGCCGTGTCTGGAGGTGAGCCGTGTGTCGGGAGGTGAGCCGTGTCAGGAGGTGAGCTGTGTTAGAAGGTGAGCCGTGTGTCCGGAGGTGAGTCGTGTGTTAGGAGGTGAGTCGTGTGTTGGGAGGTGAGCCGTGTCAGGAGGTGAGTCGTGTGTCAGGAGGTGAGTCGTGTGAGGAGGTGAGCCGTGTGAGGAGGTGAGCCGTGTGAGGAGGTGAGCTGTGTTAGAAGGTGAGCCGTGTGAGGAGGTGAGTTGTGTGTCAGGAGGTGAGCTGTGTGAGGAGGTGAGCCGTGTGAGGAGGTGAGCCGTGTGAGGAAGTGAGCCGTGTGCCGGGAGGTTAGCCGTGTGAGGAGGTGAGCCGTGTGAGGAGGTGAGCCATGTCAGGAGGTGAGCCATGTCAGAAGGAGAGGCTTGTGTCAGGAGGTGAGCCATTTCAGGAGGTGAGCCGTGTCAGGAGGTTAGCCGTGTGTCAGGAGGTGAGCCGTGTGTCAGGATGTGAGTCGTGTCAGGAGGTGAGCCGTGTCAGAAAGTGAGCCGTGTATCCGGAGGTGAGCCGTGTGTCAGGAGGTGAATCATGTGTCGGGAGGTGAGTCGTGTGTTGGGAGGTGAGCCGTGTGAGGAGGTGAGCCGTGTGTCAGGAGGTGAGCCATGTGAGGAGGTGAGCCGTGTGTCTGGAGGTGAGCCGTGTGAGTAGGTGAGCCATGTCAGGAGGTGAGCTGTGTTAGAAGGTGAGGCGTGTGTCAGGAGGTGAGCCGTGTTAGGAGGTGAGCCGTGTGAGGAGGTGAGCCGTGTGAGGAGGTGAGCCATGTCAGGAGGTGAGCCATGTCAGAAGGAGAGGCTTGTGTCAGGAGGTGAGCCATTTCAGGAGGTGAGCCGTGTCAGGAGGTTAGCCGTGTGTCAGGAGGTGAGCCGTGTGTCAGGAGGTGAGTCGTGTCAGGAGGTGAGTCGTGTCAGGAGGTGAGCCGTGTCAGAAAGTGAGCCGTGTGTCCGGAGGTGAGCCATGTCAGAAGGAGAGGCTTGTGTCAAGAGGTGAGCCATTTCAGGAGGTGAGCCGTGTCAGGAGGTGAGCCGTGTGGCAGGAGGTGAGTCGTGTCAGGAGGTGAGCCGTGTCAGAAAGTGAGCCGTGTGTCCGGAGGTGAGCCGTGTGTCAGGAGGTGAATCGTGTGTTGGGAGGTGAGTCGTGTGTTGGGAGGTGAGCCGTGTGAGGAGGTGAGCTGTGTGTCAGGAGGTGAGCCATGTGAGGAGGTGAGCCGTGTGTCTGGAGGTGAGCCGTGTGAGTAGGTGAGCCATATCAGGAGGTGAGCTGTGTTAGAAGGTGAGGCATGTGTCAGGAGGTGAGCCGTGTTAGGAGGTGAGCCGTGTGAGGAGGTGAGCCGTGTGAGGAGGTGAGCCATGTCAGGAGGTGAGCCATGTCAGAAGGAGAGGCTTGTGTCAGGAGGTGAGCCGTGTGAGGGGGTGAGCCGTATCGGGAGGTGGGCCATGTCAGGAGGTGAGCCATGTTAGGAGGTGAGCCGTGTATCATGAGGTGAGCCGTGTCGGGAGGTGAGCCGTCTGTCGGGCGATGAGTCGTGTGTGAGGAGGTGAGCCGTGTCAGGAGGTGAGCCGTGTGTCAGGAGGTGAGTCGTGTCAGGAGGGGAGTCGTGTGAGCAAAGGAGAGCAAAGACGACATGATTTACACCACCTTTATTCACTCATTTATTGTTTTGCTTTTGCAGAATAAGCTTCCCACAGTTCTCTTCTTCTCGAGCGTGGCTTTTGAAATGGAACCTGTCCTTGGTTCACCTTCATATGACCTTCATATTTCTCTTCCCTCTTCCAGTTCCGAGAGTGGATACGGAAGAAGTACAAGGACTGGCCTTTCGACGACGAGGAACACATACGCAACCTGCTGACCTCTGTGCCCACTACAGCGCCCCCTGGAGGAGTGGGGTCTGAGCACAGGGCCATGTACACGTGAGGAGAGCAGGCAGCCCAGCTGCCAGAAGACCAACCCCGAAACTCTCCGCCTCTGAGCGAGTCTGCTCCGCTCATGGACAACTCCGTCACCTCCGCCGGGCTGCTGTAGCCACTGGCATCTCCACACAGTTTTGTGACCGTGTCCTTCGTGTGATAGGCTGGCACTGTTCTCTAACTTATTGCCTTTTTGTAAATATATCTTGCCGGTGTTTGCATTTGAGCAGTGTTGAATACAAATTTGTATTTCATTGTACACAGGAAATGAACATTTTTAAGTCAGTGTAATAAATATGATTTATGTTGATCTCAGTAATCAATGTATTTTTCCAAAGTCAGATAAATTCAACCCTCTACTGTAACTATGAGGGTTAACTGAGCATGAAGACTCGTGTGCAGAGGAAACAACGTAAAACAGCTGGTTTTACACTTTATTGGGTTTGTCCAACGTCATCAATAGGGTTTTCATCACCACTTCAGTTCAGGTTTACACACTGCAAAGTATAGTATATATGACCAAATCGAACAGTTTTACTTACATTTGGTTCACGGACTACAACCTTATCTAACCCATGTGGATAACGGGTTAGTGGCTGCGCTTTGGATTTCTACATCCGCCAGATGGCACAATTTTTTTGTTATCACTACAGTACAACACGGATTACTACTCATTTTTACTGACACGATGACAATAGTGCCGTACATATGGTTCTAGAATTGTGTTCATATATATATATATATATATATATATATATATATGAACACACACACAGACGCAAGACAGGATTCAGTCTACATTTCAGCTACATTTTCTTTTACATTCGCGTCCTTTACTTCGTAAACTTTACCAACTCGATTCACGAGAATAAAGTAAACAGATCGAGCGGATATCGGAAAGGATTACTATGACGGTCGCAGGGAGATTTTCGGGTCTCTATCCGGAGAGAATTGTTCCGCCGTGCGCGCCGCGACCCGAAGCTCGCCGGGATTTCCCGTATTGGATGTTTACTTGCGGGTTTTCGGTCCGACGCGTTTCAAAGAAGTCTTATAATAAAGACGCGTGTAGTGCGCCCTCTGCAGAAGAGCGCGTCCGCTGGGTTCGCTCCGCCCCGTGTCTGCGCATCGGCACCTCCGGGGGTATAAGGGCTGGACCGAGACTCTTTCTTCCGACTTCGAGCGGGTTAGAGCATCACCTGGACGGAGCTCGTGCAGCGCGTTCGTAAAGGTAAGCGCGCGCGCCTGCTTTGGGATGCAGCAGTGCAGTGATGCAGTGATGCAGTGCATCTCGCCGGAGATGAGTAACTCTGAGACTCAGACTAACTTTAAACATTTTTATTTCGCTTTTTTTGTTATTGTAGTATCAAATGATTCTAGGTAACTAGACCAACGTGTGTGTTATTCTAGTCTAAATAGCCCCCAGGAACCACTGCAAATACAGTTTAGCTCCTACACTTATACATTAGATTACTTACAAGGACTTTCAACGCTTTGGCTTGTATTAATTAATTAATTTCTTTATTGTGACATTTTAGTGCATGCCTCCAAATATTCTTTTGACTGTTTTGTTTTCAGTCCAAGCACACCCAGACAACTTTAACCTCTCATCGTAACTGCATGTCGCCGTTAGGCCGCTTGCCATCACCACACGTCGTATTTGCATGAGCCAAGCTGTGCACCTGCCGCTCGGTCACCACTGCCGCATGCGTCTTTGACAGGCATGAATTTAGATGGAGACGGCAGCATGTCAGTCAATTGTGGCAATGGCAAACTTAGACAATGGCTCATCGAACAGATTGATAGCGGGGAATATCCCGGCCTGGTCTGGGAGAATGACGAGAAAACCATTTTCAGGATACCCTGGAAACATGCGGGAAAACAGGACTACAACCGCGACGAGGATGCGGCTCTCTTTAAGGTGAGTGACCCTGGCAGACAAGTTTCGACTCCTTTATCATCTCCATAATCGCTACTTTTATTTATTTATGATTATTGTGATTTAGAAGTTGCATTGGAATACTAGTGCATTAGTAACAGGGAAATATTAACTCATGATGGCCTAAGTTGAAACGAATGAAATTCATCAGCGCCATAAACTGTAGGTTGGTGAGTTATATGGTAATGGTGTGAACCATGACAATTTGTAACGCATTTGTCACGTTTTTATGGATCATAATGTGTTTAGGAGTGAACGGCCGCTGTGATGCTGCCCGTATGTAAGTTGTTTTTGTCGCTGCGCACTGTGGCTTTAACACAGCTGGAACTACTGGGTAGGAGAGTTAATGTCACACTGGTGCCCAGTGCCTCCGAAGAACTACCACCCCACTCGTGTTTCTCCTCGGTGGAAACAGAATGTGACTGGTGGTAATCTGGTTACTGGTGGTAATCTGGTTATGGTGGTAGTCTGGTTACTGATGGTAATCTGGTTACTGGTGGTAGTCTGGTTACTGATGGTAATCTGGTTACTGATGGTAATCTGGTTACTGGTGGTAGTCTGGTTACTGATGGTAATCTGGTTACTGGTGGTAGTCTGGTTACTGATGGTAATCTGGTTACTGATGGTAATCTGGTTACTGGTGGTAGTCTGGTTACTGATGGTAATCTGGTTACTGGTGGTAGTCTGGTTACTGATGGTAGTCTGGTTACTGATGGTAATCTGGTTACTGGTGGTAGTCTGGTTACTGATGGTAATCTGGTTACTGATGGTAATCTGGTTACTGGTGGTAGTCTGGTTACTGATGGTAGTCTGGTTACTGGTGGTAGTCTGGTTATTGGTGGTAGTCTGGTTACTGGTGGTAATCTGGTTACTGGTGGTAGACTGGTTACTGGTGGTAATCTGGTTACTGGTGATAGACTGGTTAGTGGTGGTAATCTGGTTACTGGTGGTAGTCTGGTTATTGGTGGTAGTCTGGTTACTGGTGGTAATCTGGTTACTGGTGGTAGACTGGTTACTGATGGTAATCTGATTACTGGTGATAGACTGGTTAGGGGTGGTAATCTGGTTACTGGTGATAGACTGGTTACTGGTGGTAATCTGGTTACTAGTGGTAATCTGGTTACTGGTGATAGACTGGTTACTGGTGGTAATCTGGTTACTAGTGGTAATCTGGTTACTGGTGATAGACTGGTTACTGGTGGTAATCTGGTTACTAGTGATAGACTGGTTACTGGTGGTAATCTGGTTACTGGTGATAGACTGGTTACTGGTGGTAATCTGGTTACTGGTGATAGACTGGTTACTGGTGGTAATCTGGTTACTAGTGATAGACTGGTTACTGGTGGTAATCTGGTTACTGGTGATAGACTGGTTACTGGTGGTAATCTGGTTACTAGTGGTAATCTGGTTACTGGTGGTAATCTGGTTACTGGTGGTAATCTGGTTACTGGTGGTAATCTGGTTACTAGTGGTAATCTGGTTACTGGTGGTAATCTGGTTACTGGTGATAGACTGGTTACTGGTGGTAATCTGGTTACTGGTGATAGACTGTGTCTCAGGTTCTGCTTTGTCTGCCAGGCTTGGGCACTGTTCAAGGGAAAATACCGGGAGGGCGTGGACAAGCCGGACCCACCCACATGGAAGACCCGACTCCGCTGTGCCCTTAACAAGAGCAACGACTTTGACGAACTTGTGGACAGAAGCCAGCTGGACATATCAGACCCGTATAAAGTCTACCGGATTATACCCGAGGGGGCCAAACGAGGTAAGACGTGTACCCTTAATCCAGCCCTGGTGCCCCGGGCTGCCTCTAACCCGCCAATCTGAGGCTATGATAAGATAAGCTGTCTTATACCTGTCTGAGGGTATGTCTGGTCTGATAGGGGAGTAGTCCTAATCAGGAAAATAGATTCTGGCTTCATAAATCTCAGCGAGTCCCAGGTGACTTGTGCTGAAAGTGTGTCTGGGTGTAGGATTTCGATTGTTTAAGTTCTCTCCTTAATTTAACACAGTTTTCTCTTTAATAGTCTTTCACCTGACATATTTCACTTGACATATATTTCTCCACAATATTTGACATGTTTAAGGTCTGAACTTAGAGGACGCATCTTAAAATTTTGAAATGCAAGTTCTTTGCTAAGACTTACTCACCCAGCACTCCTCAGAGCCCTGAGGTCCCTCCCCCTGTTCCGCCCCTCCCCTGCTCCGCCCATGCAGGGGGAGTGGCTGTGATTTATGTGCACTATGAGCACGGCTGCTTGCTCTCTCCCTCAGTGGAGCAGGAAGTAGAGAGGAAGCCACTGCATGCTCTGCAGTGTGCCTCGTGCTTTTAATAGAGACCAGCAAAGAAGAGCACAGGCCCATGTGACCTGGGGTCAACCAGACCGAGACCTGTCCTCTCACCCTGCACCTCTGTGTCATAGCAACCTGCATGAGAGAGAGAGAGAGAGAGAGAGAGAGAGAAAGAACAGACACAGAGGGAGAAAAAATGAGAGATAGAAAGAGAGAGAGAGAGAGAGAGAAAGAAAGAGAAGCAGATAAAGGGAGAGAGAAACAGACGTTTTGGACTGACAGTTCTGTCTGGCATACCACACTGATGCTTTTGTCTCTCAGTGCTATTTCTACACCTGGGGCGGTTGTTGCCTGCGTTAGCTACACACAGTGTGTACAGGACAGATACATATTGCCAGCAGTTCTCTCAGAAACACCCTCTCTGGCTTTATATTGTGATAAACGTTACTCTCCTGTTTACAGTATAGCAGATTCTGCTTTCCCTGTGACAAAGCCACATTCAAATTTAGCCGTTTCATGTAATTACACTAAACCTAGTCAGTATAAATGCTGAATTGTTTAAGGGCTCAGTGTGAATAATAATTATAATATGATTTAGAAAGTGGGATTTATTTTTTATTTATTTTAAATATGACTGGAGCTCCAGATCAAGACTTGACATCTTGGTGACCTCATAGATGGTCAGACAGCCCACACTAAGTCTCTAAGGCGTTATTGCCTATGTAGTTCTGTGTGAGAAATGACGGGGTTCCTCTCTTATCCAGGCTCCAAGTCCAGCAGTATTGACGAGGCGTCTGCACACGTGACGTCTCTGGCGTACCCCATGCATTCTCCTTATTCTTCTCTGCAGTCTCCGGTAAGCTGGCGACACAAATCCCCCTTTCTGCTCACGCTTTTGACCAGGTCAGTGGTGATACATCATCACCGTTTCCTCCCAGTCATTTATTTGACGGTCACTTCCTAGATGTCCAGTTACGTGCTGTCCCAGGAGAGGAGGGAGTGGAGAGAGTTCAACTCCGAGCAGCCGCACCACCAGCCTCCGGCCTCGGACCTCCCGTACGGGCCGTGCCCCTACCCGACCGCCCGGCCGCTCCAGTGGCACACGCCGCCCTGTGACAACGGTACGATGGTCCCGCGGGTTTGTCAGGCATCCCAGAATGCCGCGGCGATTCGAACATGACTCTTCTAGTCCTGACTCTGAAGTCTAACACTCTTGAACATCACTGACAGCTGGACATTTGTTCAGATTCAACAAATGCATCTCTGAGAAGCGTGAAAGTGTTGCATGGAAAAAGCCTCTTTAATCCGTGAGCATTTCCAAGTGTCTGGAGCAGTCCTGCACGCAGCTGCCCGCATGTGGCTGCTGGGATGTTTTAAAGATTCATTGCACAGCAGTGTTGATGTATCCAGAATGCACAGTGTGTTAATGATTTAGCTTCTGCTACTGTCTGCATGAGTGCTGGGTTGATTATCACACTATCACCCTGCTGTGCTCGTAGCTGACCCCACTGAGGAAATCTAAATTTGTGCTAGACACTGCAGCTGCTAACCTCTCACTCTGAGCGATACGAAAGGTACGGTGCACTGTGCAGTGTCTTGGAGCACGTTTTTAAAAGTCATAATGGAAACTACACAGCAGACTAAAGTTTAAACTGAATAACAGTGAAATGCTTCACACCTTCTGGCGCTGTAAATGCTACACAATGCAACTAATAAGGAGACAACGAAAAGGTTGATTGAATCCATTGTTTAAAGACTTTAATGAAGGCAGCGTAGTTACATATGCTATTGCAGACTTGAACTAAGTGGAAGTTCTTGAGTGTGTTTTGAGGAACCAAACTCTCTCTCCCTAACTCCAGGTATGAGAAACCGAACAGAAAGTCGTGGGCACAGAATCTGCTCCTCACATGACAGCGCTGATTAATGGATTCACTGATGTTAACATTTGGTTTAGTGCCATTTATGTTGAGCCCTTTTTTAAGTGCTGTGGATCTTCACAAATTGGGACATAGGTCAGGAGTTGTGAGGCGACATCGTTAGCCCTTCTCCACTCTGCATGAACTTCTTCAGGAGATGTTCTGTAGGAGAGCAAGACAGGGAGAAGCCAGGCCTGAACATACCTGAGAAACAGTTGTCCTGATCACCCCACGGTTGTCCTGATCACCCCACGGTTGTCCTAGTCACCCCACAGTTGTCCTAGTCACCCCACAGTTGTCCTGATCACCCCACAGTTGTCCTGATCACCCCACGGTTGTCCTAGTCACCCCACAGTTGTCCTGATCACCCCACGGTTGTCCTAATCACCCCACGGTTGTCCTAGTCACCCCACAGTTGTCCTGATCACCCCACGGTTGTCCTGATCACCCCACGGTTGTCCTAGTCACCCCACAGTTGTCCTGATCACCCCATGGTTGTCCTAATCACCCCACGGTTGTCCTAATCACCCCACATACACTTCTGCTCTGACTCCTTTCACACAGCCTTCATTAGGTGTCGAAGCTACTTCACAAATAGTTGCAGCCAGAAATAAGTATGACTGAGAGCTTCGTTTCCTCCTGAGCAATGAAGTTCAAAAATACACCAGTGGACTAGCAGAGTGTTGACAGAGGACTGATGTGTAAAGTGATATTAATTAAGATCTGCTTTATGAGCTGTGTTGAGGAAAAGATTCTGTTAAGTATGTGGGAGTAAAATGGTTCTCTACGGTGCTAGCATTCATCACTGGTTCTTGTGTAATATACAATAAATGAAAAAAAACAAAAAAAAACAAATATTACTATAAAATCCAGCTTTACATCATATGTGACAGTTTACCAAAGCAAGAAGTGGTTGACCAGTTAAATCATGTTCCTATGCTGTGGTTCCTTCCACATTTACTTCAAGAAGAGACCAGAGAGGATGTGAGTCTGTAGACATGTAGGTGAAACTAAAGCCACGCCCACTAATAGTGAACATGCTTTTCCAGGGTACCAGATTTCCGGATCCTTCTACACCTACACTCCTACAGAGTCCCACCCTGTGCCAATGGAATCCAGTATGAGATCTGCAGATTCCACGCCAGGCAATGGTAAACACACACACACATCATCATCATCATCATCATCATCATCATCATCATCATTATCATCAAATCTGTTTTTGGAGATTTCAGATAAATTTTCTTGAAACCTTTAGATTGAAATCCATTTTTTTCCTCCTGATTTGTACGCTTTAAGTGTCTCAGTAAAGCTTCAGCTCCTGGTCCCCTGCTCAAACCAGGACCGAGCGCATGTCCAGAAAAGTGACCAGGATGGCCGTGGAGTCCGAGTTTCTCCCCTCTCAACCTCCCGATCTCACTCCTTTCCCAGACTGCCGCCTGCACATCTCCCTGTACTACCGGGAGTCCCTGGTGAAGGAGGTGACCACCAACAGCCCCGAAGGCTGCCGCATCTCCTCTGGCCCTTCGTCCTCGCCCTCCTCGCCCTCCTCGCCGTGCCCGGGCGAGCGGCTGTACGGCGGGCCCGAGACCGTGCTGCTTCCCTTCCCCTACCCGTCCTCGCAGCGACGCGGCGCCGACAAGCTGCCCAACGTGCTGGAGCGCGGCGTGCTGCTCTGGCTGACTAACGACGGCCTGTACGGCAAGCGGCTGTGCCAGGGCAGGGTGTACTGGGAGGGCCCGCTGGCCCCGTACTCCGACAAGCCCAACAAACTGGAGAAGGAGCAGACGTGCAAGCTCATGGACACCCAGCAGTTCCTCTCAGGTGGGGATCACGGGTCCTGCCGCCCAAACGCACGGGTGTGTGGAATTGGGCGGAGCGCTTTGACGCTGTTAGCTGAAACGTTAACTGGGTACGGCCACGTACCATGTGAGATGATGTCGTTATTACGAGCTCTCTGGACTGGTGAATTACGAATGCTGGAGCTTCATGTCTAGGTGGGACTGTAGTCTCAGGCAGCACTTGCCTACGGGGGGGGATCTACGGGGGGAATAGAAGACTTAATCATAGGTGCTAGGTTTTAGTTTCAGGCTAACTGGTACACCACTGGTACATCAGGAAAGCGCTCTGCTGTAGAAATGCATGTGCCTGGTGAACGGCAGGGCAGCAAATTTGTAAGAGCTTCTAAACAAAAATCCAGTAGTATGGGTTTTAGGAATGATTTTTTAAAGTAGTATGGATTTTATCTGTGTATTTTAAAAGTAGAATGAATTTAAACGATTTTTACGTAGTATGGACCTAGGCAGTTGTTTAAAAGTAGCATGGATTTTTAAAATGTTTTTGAAAACGTAGTATGGCTTTTAAATATGCATTTAAAATAAGTAAAATATATTTCAGCTTGAGGCAACATGGTGAGGATGATGGTGACGATGATGATGATGATGGTGGGCAGTAGTAGAGTCTTAGGTGAGCGTGTGTGTGGCAGGATTAATAATAGATCACAAATCAAGAGACTGAAAGAAGGGGTGAGGCCCAAAGGCAATAATGATATTGCTGGTAATGCTAACTGTGCTAATCACTGTTTGCAAGGTAGTTGTGATAAGAGAAGATGCTTTAGAACCCTGTGAAGTGTTCTGGATTGTTACACCATGCACGTGTCACAATAGGCCCTAATCGTTGTTGTGATAAGAGAAGATGCTTTAGAACCCTGTGAAGTGTTCTGGATTGTTACATCATGCACGTGTCACAATAGGCCCTAATCGTTGTTGTGATAAGAGAAGATGCTTTAGAACCCTGTGAAGTGTTCTGGATTGTTACATCATGCACGTGTCACAATAGGCCCTAATCGTTGTTGTGATAAGAGAAGATGCTTTAGAACCCTGTGAAGTGTTCTGGATTGTTACATCATGCACGTGTCACAATAGGCCCTAATCATT
>NC_135224.1:4071610-4084110 GCF_052324685.1 Brachyhypopomus gauderio
GACTCTCCTGGTCACAGCCACTCCTGGCATCTGCATTTTGATTGTCCCACCCCTGGTTTATAATGCAAAGAAAATTAGCCGACTAGCTAAACCTCAACAGCCCCAACTTAGCAGTTTCCAAATGAAGGAGATGCTTGTTGTAAATAAGTAAATACTTGGAAAGACGCCGCCACTCCACAAGTAATACTTGAACTTCTCTGTTACCGCCCATTTCAATGCAAGCAGTTCCAATATGAAGGCGAAAACATGCTCCTTCCCTTCCTGAACCTGAGTCAGCACTGCTCCCAGTCCTCGCATGCTAGCATCAGAATAAAGACATCAGCACATGCCAGTCTAGGGATCTTCAAATCTTGGAAAGTTTATTTACGCTCAGTAGTCGGTTCCACCTACCCCTGTGGTTGTACCTTAAGCCCATGTTTTAGCAACCTTCCAAAATGTGTCCCAAATACCGCAGGTTGGTATCAAAATCTGCAGAATAAATGATAACATCACTTAAATAAATCAACAAAAAACTTGTTCCTGTCCTCCAAGGCAGTGCTGCATAAGTCTCTAAAAAGTGGCAGATGCATTACACAGCCCAAATGGCATTCCCTCAACAAGGTACCGACCCAACGTGGTAACAAACACAGTATTCTCCTTACCTGCCAGATGGACTTCCACCTGTCGGTACTCACTGGCCAGGTCCAATGTAGAGTACAATGCAGCCTCGATCAAACAAGATAAAGACTCCTCAAACCTAGGAAGAGGGCGGGCGTCTTTATGGGTTACTGCCTTTAGTTTCTGGTAGTCTACTCAGAGTTGCCACGAGCCATTCTTTTTTTGGACCAGGACTACAGGTGCTGCCCATGGGCTCATGCTCTCTCTGATAACTCCCCCATCCAACATGCTCCAAAGCAAAGCCCTCAGTTCAGCACACAAACTAGGTGGCACTGGTCGACGGGGCTTATGAACAGATGCTGTTCCTGTAGGAATAGTACGAAACACTGAATTAGCGCAATCATAGCCTCTCTCCACTTGTGCAAACACACCCGTCTACTACTCCAGAAATTCCTGCAACTTCTACTCCTCACCCACTGTCAATCCCCCAGCTTGATGGGACAGTGAGCTCAACCGAGTGGGGAAAGCACTGCGTACAGGTCACATGTCATCTTCAAGTCCACCTTCTCATGCCAGTGGGCGTATTGGGGGCAGATTCACGGGGTAGGGGTGTGGGTTAAACCCCTCGATGGGATCCTACCTCCTTGAACTTCAGTAATTGCATGACCCTCACACCACTCCACTGTTTCAGGACATACAGCTGTGGCCCCTTGACTAGCCAGATCTCGTTGGGGACAATTTCAGTGCATATGACCCAATTTGCCACAGTGCAGACAAACCGGCCATCCATGATCATCCCACTGGAATATCCTTTCCCTTCTCCTCGCACAACGTGCCCCAGATTGCTTGGCTGTAGGAGGTGGAGGAGGTTTGGTTTTGGGGCATATCCACGTCAGGATGCTTATTTGACCGCAGTTCCGTCAGTGGGGTGGGTGGCTTCAACCCAGTAGGTTCAAATCTCTTCTACCTGCAGTGATTCTTTTACTTCACTCCATCCACCTGTCACGTCTAGCCCCGCCCCCGCCGGTCAAGTGTACCTTTTGTTTATCTAGCCATGTGTCTATGTTTTGGTTTGGTCTCCTGCCACTCGCATGCTAGTTGTTAACCCGCCCCATGATTATTATTCTCACCTGTGTCTGATTAGTTTCATTAATTGTCTGTGTTATTTAAGCTCTGTTCTTTCCTTTGTTCAGGTCTTTGTTCGTTAGAATTCAGTTGGTTATGAGTTTTGTCTATTCCTTGTTTTATTGTGTCCATGTTCTTGTAGAGCAGGGGTACTCAACTGGCGGACCGCGGTCCGTCCTGTCCGGACCCAATCTCATTCCTGATTAACTGGATACAGACCAAAAAAAACCGTGTTTATTAATTTTGACGGGAGGTTTAATTTTAAACCGGAGCATTTATTTCAGGGCTATTGAAAAAACACTCCGTCATGAGTGTTACGCCGCTCAACTACTTACGTTTGCCACCCCCCCCCCCCCCCCCCCCCCCCCCCCCCCACTCAACAACTTACGCCATTACCGCTGCCCCGGACCTCAGGTCACAGCTATCTGCCAAAATTGGACCGCGGAAAAATTTAGTTGAGTACCCCTGTTGTAGAGTAATGATTCATACTCATTTTGTTCTTTATTTTATAATTTCTGGTATTCCCTTGGTTTTGTTTATTTGTCTGACTGCTCCTCTGTCATGACTTTGGACCTTACGGACTTGAGATTAATCAGTCTTGCTCTTCTCAGCATATATGCGTCCGCCTTATCGCTCCTTGACGCCCACGGCGTTACATAAAGACCAGTCTACTAAGGACACAGCGAGAAAGCGAAGCTCTGGTGCCTTTCAGTGGTTTTAGCTTCTTTCACGACTCCGTGAAACATCAACCCTGGCTCTCGTCATGTCTTTGTAGTTCCAGTTGTATGGGAACTGGATGTGTCTCCAACACCAACTGACTCCTCATCATTTCATCTTCGCCTCGTGGTTCTGCCTCCTTACCACGCCACCTACAATAAGCCTTACGGAGATGTCGTATGAAGGGCCCCACTGCCTATGCAATATGCTGTTGCCAGAATTATGCCCTAAACTGTGCCAAGTGTATAGTTTTTAGAGCTTATAGTATATTCCCTCCAAAACAGCAAAGGTGTCCCTTTCTTGACACGTGTCCCCACCTTCTTGACTCTATCTGTAATGCACAAATTACAAAACCGACCTGTTGTAGTGTTGATAAACTTTGTGTTGACAAATTGTGTTTGTTGTGTTTTCCATTTGCATTCAATCATCTCGATTCTGTTAGTCTACTGCCGTCTGCTTAAAAAGGGGTTCTCATCCAATCAACACATCACACCAGCGCAATTGCAGTAACACAAATCACCTGCAGCCCCCAAAACAACTCTAACCCCAGATGAAACAGTACAGTGTACAGTGTTGAGTCTGAGTTTAGTTGATCGTTCTCTGATTTAGATCGTACTAGATTTAGTTACTTTTAAAGACACTGCCATCTCTCATGAAATATAAATTCATGTATTTGGTTTCTGATCCTGAATCTTTTTCAGTTACAATTTCTACGGAGTGGCTGAAAATTTGGTGTATTTGGTGAGTATCAGTGTGTTGATTCATTTCATTTGTGAAAGCAATGATCATAATCACACAAAACAGGAGCAGTATCTCTGTCATAACAGAACCAATGCATCACGATGCGGAAAGAACCCAAGTGCCGCCCGCTCCAGTCTTCACGATGACCCAGTGGGCCCAGTCCAGTCCAGTCCAGCCCAGTCCAGTCCAGTCCAGTCCAGTCCAGTCCAGCATGCTCCTTCTGGCCTGGAATCTGAACGTTTTCTCAGGTATGAGAAGACAATTCCCATTGAGGTTGAAGGAAGGTCTTTGTCTGCAATCTCCAGGGAGCACAGCAGCCATTACTGCTGATGTTAGAACAGGAATCAAACATGACAGTCATGGAAAGGTTTGCACAGCTCATCTTAGAAGGTTCTCCTGTACTCATCACGGCGAGGAAAGAAAAACACAACATCTGGACTCTTTTCCTTCACCCTTCTTTTCAGCTGGCCAGACGAATCTGCCTGTATCTCTCAGCTTTACTGTCTGCGTCATGCTAGTGCAGACACGTCCTCCTTGCATGTAGGACATCTCCCCATCGTGTCTGATTTATCTGTTTGTTGGAGCAGGACAGGAAATGGTGATCAGTTTCCTCCTGCAGTTGGAACTGGGAAATAACATTTATTAGTGTTCCTAATTTATTAGTGTTGTCCTGACCCATCAGCACATGAGGTTTACACAGGGCAGGATCATAAGACTCTTAAATTAAGGTCTATGTGTTTGACAACATGGGTTGCTTTTCAAAAATCTGTTTTTTGTTTTTGTTTTGCTTTCTGGATTTGATTAGATAAAATTCGATAAAAAACCCATTACCTCCTCTTTGATTTTACAAGGACTCTTCCATCATACAAACAGAAATGCAGATTTGTAAGTAGAGAATGTCAGAGCTGCTAGTGGTTTCCTACACAACGTGAGCATAACACCATCACGTCACAACGTGAGCAAAACACCATCACGTCACAACGTGAGCAAAACACCATCACGTCACAAGGTGAGCAAAACACCATCATGTTACAACGTGAGCATAACACCATCACGTCACAACGTGAGCAAAACACCATCATGTCACAACGTGAGCAAAACACCATCACGTCACAAGGTGAGCAAAACACCATCACGTCACAACGTGAGCAAAACACCATCACGTCACCATGTGAGCAAAACACCATCATGTCACAACATGAGCATAACACCATCACGTTACAACGTGAGCAAAACACCATCACTTCACAACGTGAGCAAAACACCATCACGTCACAACATGAGCATAACACCATCACGTTACAACGTGAGCATAACACCATCCCGTCACAACGTGAGCATAACACCATCCCGTCACAATGTGAGCGTAACACCATCACCATAACACCATCACGTCACAACGTGAGCATAACACCATCACATTTCATTCTTTTGCCTCCATTTCTGCTCTCAAAGTGATGATAAAGTATAATAATTATATATACTATATATATATTATATATATTGTGTAAATAACTAATTTTTATTGACACCTTATGTTTATATTTCCGTTCTCAGTATTGTTCTGAATAGGTTTGCTTGGGGGATTTTAGAGAGATATCTCTGATTATGTTCTTTGCACAGTTGTGGTGACGCCTTCTCATTAAACTAACTCATAATTCCCAGGGAAACAAAAAAATACACACAGAGACCAGATTGACTGATTTGCCAAAACTCCCCATTCCTTCCAGCCAGCAGATAGGTCACCATGTGGTGACAGATGGAACTCTTTACTAGCTCTGTAGTAGATTAAGTAATCTTAATCTTAATCTGTATATGTTTTGGCATTTCCACAATAGCTACTTGGTCTCTTTTGTTCATCCTTATATCCATTCTGTGGACTTTTACACATTTCTGTTATTAAGAGAATACATATATCTGTGTTATTAAGAGAATACTTATTTATGTGTAATTAAGAGAATACATATATATTTTATTAACAAAATATATTTATCTTTATTAAGACATTACATATCTCTATCTTATTAAGATAATATATATCTGTTATCAAGAGAATACATATCTGTGTGTGATAAGAGAATATGTATTACTGTTTTATTAAGAGAATACATCTGTCTTATTAAGATAAGGCATATCTCTGTCTTATTAAGAGTATGCTTAAATATTAAAGTTATTTCAGTTACTCCATATGTCTTCAGAACCACTCTGCACATTGATTCTTACAGACGTAACCAGACAGAGCTTTGACGGTCCAGGGAGGAGGCCGGACGTGACTCTCAGGTCTCGGGTCAGTGTGGAATTCTACTTCCTGTCAGATGATGCTGCTCTCACCCTCTATGGAAACTGTGCACCCCGTCGGAATGAAGTGAGGTGTGAAGGCAATGTGTGATAGTTCTCTATCTCACGTCTGTAGTTACTCTTCCACGACATGGTCACTCCCTGAACAGTTGGCACTAATCAACAGGTTGACCATAATTAGGAAAGAAACATTACACAAATCAAGTGGACTATGGTCCTAGCTTTTATGGGTCACCAGATGGTCCACACATATAGTGTATATGGGCTGAGAAGCCCTGCTGTTCTAGGCACTCTCTCTGGGTTTGGTGGAGATTTAGAAGATGACTCTACATTGCCCCGTGTGGCCCCTGTGGATGGGACACTCAGATCTGTGTCTTCAGATCCAGTGAGGTTTTAAACTTTTATTCTGGTAAGGGACCTGGTCACATTACCTTCAAAGAGCTACAGCACACGTCCACTTTCAACTCTTCACACCTTCTGAGACTTCTGAGGCGTGATCCGTGGTGTGCTGGAGAATTTTGTGGTGACCACACACTGCACCCAGCCATTGGACAGTACGAGCTTTTACCTGCAACCCCAATGCGAAACTGAATGTCTATACTCAAAAGGTCGAAACTGTTGCCCGACTAGTCGTTTCACATCCATTTTCCCAGAACCTCTTTCTGCGTGTCCACAGAGATGTGCTGCTCTCTACAGCGTGCTTCATTGGATGGCCTGATGTCTGTGGTCACACTGCCTGAGACCAGTGGGGAACCTTAGTGAGTTTGTACACCTCAGAAACTAGCTCCTCTCCAAATAATCCCACTCTAATCTCAGAAACTAGCTCCTCTCCAAATAATCCCACTCTAATCTCAGAAACTAGCTCCTCTCCAAATAATCCCACTCTAATCTCTACTCCAGCCTCCACTCAATCAGTCATCGTCTACCACCATTACTGTGACCCTAACATGATTAAATCTCCTGAGAACAGGAGGTGTGTGGAGAACATGGCCGTGATTTTTGTCACAGGCGAGCACATCGGTCCCTGTTTGGTTTGCTCCACGGTGTTGCCGTCTGCTCACCTAGAGAGCTGTGTTGTTGCTCAGAAATATTTAAGGAAGGGAAAGTATCTTTAAGTTTCATCGCTTTGTTCATCGGGGGTGTAACAGTAGATGAGGCCGAAAAAGATGAAAAAGTTACACGTTCATTCTCCTTCCAGTTATCTCACATTCAACACACCTGATGGGAATGGATGGAAACTGGACTGAAACTAGGACTGAACTGGTCTGAAACTCGGACTGAACTGGTCTGAAACTAGCTCATAGCTCAGTGTCATTTAAGTAATTATGGATACATTTAAGAAAACAATAGCAAAAATAGTTTTTAAGTCTCTGGTGACAATATATTTATTTTAGAATTAATTACAATATTGACAGGATACATTTCACAGGAATAAAGTGGAACCTGCATGCAGATTCCTGTTTGTGTGTTAGTTCACATGTAAGCTCTCTAACGGGTCACGCAGGTCGGCCATATCGTCAGTGTACTGTACTGTCCAAGGAAACCAACCCAAACCATGTCTCACTCTGCACTCTTACAAACACCCGTCTGAAAAAATAACAGACAGAGAGAGACAGAAAACGAGCTTTGCATGTGTTTTCCTTATCTAACTGTTCAATTCTCATGAGGACTTTGAAATTTGAATCCAATCAAGTTGAATTGCCAGTCGACCATCAGAGTTATTTCAGAAAGTTACTCAGGAAGCTTTAGGGAAGAGAACACAGGACCGGGTTCAGTTACTGAAATCATCACGGTTCTTCAAGCAGACTCGGCCCGGAGGGAAGCAGCCAAGCAGACACTGTGTGCAGCACAAGCTACACGTTTGTACGGAGCTCCCACACCTGAATGAACCTCAAATCAAACCTTCTCCATCTCCAACAGGCACAGACAGGAAATAAACCCAAATCACAGACACCTAATCCCAATTAAAGACAATTGATCCTAATGAAAGAACTATGTTTTTTTAGACACATTCACATACTCTCACTCATTCTCTCTCTCTCGCTCCCTCTCTCTCTCACTCTCTGTCTCTCTCTGTCTCTCTCTCACTCAAACACACACACACTGCCTTTGATTGGCTTTGTATTTTCTTGTTTGGTGACCTCAGGTAGCTTCAGTGTATGGTGAAGGTATTGCTCAGGTCTGCCCAGTGTGTTCTCATTCTGAGAGACGCAACTCATCCATGGGCAGGCGTATGAGTCTGTGCGTTTGCAGCCAGCACTCAGTCTCAATTTTAATTCGAATGTATACAAGAGAGAAGCAGAGAGCAGAGTGGTTTCAAATCAAAGCTGCGTGTCTCAGCGGACTCTGACAGGCGCGGCTTCATCCCGACACTGACAGGACGGTTTGTTAGGTCTCCACCTGCCCTACTTTCATGTGTAACCATTTAAAGAACTTCCCACAGACGCCCAATGGCGTTTTTTTATGAATCCTGGTTTTCAGCATTGTTCTGTGACCAGGACTTCCTCCACACTCACAAACCACAGCACTTTCACTGTGTCCTCACACACATATAACAAAACCAAATTATGTGTGCATGCGATTGTGTGTGTGTGTGTGTGTGTGTGTGTGTGTGTGTGTGCATGCATGTGTGTCTGTGTGTGTGTGTATATGTGTGTGTGTGTGTGTGTGTGTGTGTGTGTGTTTGCCTGACTTGCCCCTCCTCTGTTATTCGGTTTCTGTTTTTAATTCTTTTTTTTTCCATTTTTCACCTGTGAAAGCCAATATTTGACTCATAGTTGTGTGTACATCTGTGTGAATGTGAGAGCTATAAAGTGGTGGTTCATCCGTATGTGTGTGTGTGTGCGTGCGCGCGTGTGTGTGTGTAGAGTCTGATTGGTCTTTAATGACATTTTAAAGCATGCGAACGAGAGAACGTGTGTAGCTCCCCCACCCACATAAGACATAACCGGGTTAGCGACGCTAGCTCGCTGAGTAATACATTTCTCTTGCACACGTTTACTGTAAGAGGAATTGTCAACAGCATGCACAGAATGAGTGTTTTTATGCTGAAACTTCTACCTCTGTCTGGCGATATTAATCTGTTCTTCTGTGTCTATTCATGACCTAGGGTCATTAACATTTCTGAGGTATCACGGTTGTGCGAAGTTGTGTAAGCAGTCACTAATCAACCAGCAGCTCACAACATCAACGAAAGATTACCAACTGTTAGACGCGTTTGTGTACATCCCATTATACTTTCATCATGGAGATGCAAGGCCTTGTAGGTGGTGTATTTACATTTATAAATGGGTGGGAGGGTGAGAAACTTTCAAAGAATGGTCAAAGGTTCAAGGATAGTTTGTCCTGTGATGACTGGTTGTCATAACACCTAGATCTCAATAGGAGATATACGGAGACATGTTGTTAAGATCTCAATAGGAGATATACGGAGACATGCTGCTGAGATGTCAAAAGGAGATATACAGAGACATGCTGTTGAGATCTCAATAGAAGATATACGGAGACATGATGCTGAGATGTCAATAGGAGATATACAGAGACATGCTGCTGAGATGTCAATAGGAGATATACGGAGACATGTTGTTGAGATCTCAATAGAAGATATACGGAGACATGATGCTGAGATGTCAATAGGAGATATACAGAGACATGCTGCTGAGATCTCAATAGGAGATATACGGAGACATGTTGTTGAGATCTCAATAGGAGATATACAGAGACATGCTGCTGAGATGTTAATAGGAGATATACGAAGACATACTGCTGAGATGTCAATAGGAGATATACTGAGACATACTGCTGAGATGTCAATAGGAGATATACGAAGACATACTGCTGAGGTGTCAATAGGAGATAATGGAGACATGATGCTGAGATCTCAATAGGAGATATACGGAGACATGCTGCTGAGATGTCAATAGGAGATATACGGAGACATGATGCTGAGATGTCAATAGGAGATAATGGAGACATGCTGCTGAGATGTCAATAGGAGATATACAGAGACATACTGCTGAGATGTCAATAGGAGATATACGGAGACATGCTGTTGAGATGTCAATAGGAGATATACGGAGACATGATGCTGAGATGTCAATAGGAGATATACAGAGACATGATGCTGAGATGTCAATAGAAGATATATACGGAGACATGCTGCTGAGATGTCAATAGGAGATATACGGAGACATGCTGCTGAGATGTCAATAGGAGATATACGGAGACATGATGCTGAGATGTCAATAGGAGATAATGGAGACATGATGCTGAGATCTCAATAGGAGATATATGGAGACATGCTGCTGAGATGTCAATAGGAGATAACGGAGACATGATGCTGAGATGTCAATAGGAGATATACAGAGACATGATGCTGAGATGTCAATAGGAGATATACAGAGACATGATGCTGAGATGTCAATAGGAGATATACGAAGACATACTGCTGAGATGTCAATAGGAGATAATGGAGACATGATGCTGAGATCTCAATAGGAGATATACGGAGACATACTGCTGAGATGTCAATAGGAGATATACAAAGACATACTGCTGAGATGTCAATAGGAGATAAAGGAGACATGATGCTGAGATCTCAATAGGAGATATACGGAGACATGCTGCTGAGATGTCAATAGGAGATATACGGAGACATGATGCTGAGATGTCAATAGGAGATAACGGAGACATGATGCTGAGATGTCAATAGGAGATATACAGAGACATGCTGCTGAAATGTCAATAGGAGATATACGGAGACATGATGCTGAGATGTCAATAGGAGATATAGGGAGACATGCTGCTGAGATGTCAATAGGAGATATACGAAGACATACTGCTGAGATGTCAATAGGAGATATACGGAGACATGATGCTGAGATGTTAATAGGAGATATACGGAGACATGATGCTGAGATGTCAATAGGAGATATACGGAGACATGATGCTGAGATGTCAATAGGAGATAACGGAGACATGATGCTGAGATGTCAATAGGAGATATAGGGAGACATGATGCTGAGATGTCAATAGGAGATAACGGAGACATGATGCTGAGATGTCAATAGGAGATATACAGAGACATGATGCTGAGATGTCAATAGGAGATATACGGAGACATGATGCTGAGATGTTAATAGGAGATATACGGAGACATGATGCTGAGATGTCAATAGGAGATATACGGAGACATGATGCTGAGATGTCAATAGGAGATATAGGGAGACATGATGCTGAGATGTCAATAGGAGATATACGGAGACATGATGCTGAGATGTTAATAGGAGATATACGGAGACATGCTGCTGAGATGTCAATAGGAGATAACGGAGACATGATGCTGAGTTGTCAATAGGAGATATACGGAGACATACTGCTGAGTTGTCTGCAGCTCTGCAGCAGCGGTGATCACAGTTATGGGAATTTCTTATGGGCCATTGCGCACTTCAAGAGGGTGGAACAGGTCTTAGTGGTTTCCTGCTGAATACATGACATCTACCTGTGAGTCTTATCTGCACCTCTTATCTTCACTGTATAAGATATAGACCAGTGGTGTTGGTAATCAAAGTATTTTGGCAGAACTGAATCCTAAAAATAACATTGGGATTAATAGTTCTTAAATGAACCATTTTCTTATTTTTTGTGTTCACTATCTTCCCTCTTCCTGGGACCGGGGACACTTTGACAAGATTCACCAGATTCCAGTGTTTTTTTTTTACTTTTGACCTGGCAAGTGGGTCCTGGCAGGTACGACCTGGAAGATGCTACTTACATGACCCCACTGGGTCTATATGAATCCAACCTGATGCCATGTGAGTGATGTAGTGCACCCGCCACACCTGAGGGGTCCACTCACCATAGGAAATATGTTGCTCCTGTTATTGTATATTCTCTTGGTTTCTCTTGGTTTTCCACGTGCTTGTTTTACGAGTTCAGCCTGCTGCAGGTGGACATGGAGGTTTTTGGCCAATGTAGTGGGGTGAGACCAGATCATGGGAAGATCACTGCTGTTGCCAACTACAGTCAAACTATCAAACTACAATACCAATTACAGCCAGACAGTCAAACTACAATACTGACTACAGTCAAACTACAATACCAGTTACAGTCAGACAGTGAAGCTATAATACCAAATACAGTCAGGCAGTCAAACTACAATACTGACTACAGTCAAACTACAATTCCAGCTACAGTCAGGCAGGCAAACTACAATACCAACTACAGTCTGGCAGTCAAACTACAATACTGACTACAGTCAAACTACAATACCAGCTACAGTCAGACAGTCAAGCTACAATACCAACTACAATCAGGCAGTCAAAATACAATACTGACTACAGTCAAACTACAATACCAGCTACAGTCGGGCAGTCAAACTACAATACTGACTACAGTCACACTACAATACCATCTACAGTCAGGCAGTCAAACTACAATAATGACTACAGTCAAACTACAAAACATGCTACAGTCAGGCAATCAAAATACAATACTGTCTACAGTCATACTACAATACCAGCTACAGTCAGACAGTCAAACTACAATGGCAACTACAGTCAGGCAGTCAAACTACAATACTGACTACAGTCAAACTACAATACCAACTATAGTCAAACAAGTGCAAGTCTTTTAGGTACTCACAGGGTATTGCTGTTGGTTTATTCTGGAGTTTGCAAAGTTGGCTCCCAATTCCTGGTTGGAACCTCAAAGGCCAGTTCATGCCATCAGGTCTTATGGACCCTAACATACACAGAGGCCTTTAATTTACATCAGTTAAACTCTACCCCATGGAAGATAATTATGCCAACTCAAGATGGTGCTTTCTGCACTGAAACGGGCAATCATAGGTTTAAATGTTATATAATTGAGGTTACATTTGTTGTTTTTATAGACATGACAAAACAGATGATTAGAGCCCCATTTTGGTTCGGCTTGTGTTGCATGCTGTTTAACTGGACAGGAGCCAACTGTTGGAACCTTCTGGAAACCTTAAAGTCCTTACTAGCATATATACAGACTCT
>NC_135224.1:4089110-4109110 GCF_052324685.1 Brachyhypopomus gauderio
AACTGAAAACAAAAAAAATCTTCAACTGATCCACTGCATGATCTGAACGTCATAACAGAAAGAACAAAGAATCAGTATACCAGCCCGGAGTTCCTAATGCGTGACATCCTTCACGTGTGATGCTTCTCTGATATACGGTTTTCTAGCCACAGATGCTAGATTACCCAGAGCAGAGGTGAAATTAGGTCAGTTCTTCTTATTTTATCAATGTATACACATAACCAAGTTCTGTAACAGTGCAATAGGTAAGGAATCAGATTTGCTATGAGACTGCAGGAAAGTTCTTTTCTCAAACCTGTACACCTGCCAGTAAGGACACAGTGGAACGTAACATTTGTATTTTTTATGTGCCTGAAATCTTTTGTTCAGATGCTGAGATTTGTTGAAAACTGGAACTCTGTAAAAACAAGACTGAAAATGACTGTCATTAACGATGGGCTGACAGCTTGCATGATGACAGAGTATCTAGCCTTTATTTTGACATTTTCTCTCTCTCTCTCTCTCTCTCTCTCTCTCTCCCTTTGTGACACATGCTTTTCATCACCTATAAACAGAAAAAAATGGCTAGAGTTCCTTTAAACAGCACATGTACAGTTAACTGGTTTGTGTCACAAAGCTGCTGCACACCCGCCTGTGCTAGAATGACAGGACTGCTCAGCTCAGCACGTCTGGGAAACGGCTGAAAACCCCCCGCCTGAGGTAGGCCCAGCGTCTCCTCAGCTGGGGGGGCGGAGGACGGGGTCCGTGCACGTCTGACACACGGCTGCCACGCGTGTGTTTGAGGGGCTCTCAAGTTCAGTTATGTTTACAACACCGCGATGACATCAAATCACAACAGCACTTCCATAAGATGGAAAGTTAGAAGTGATTTGTGTAAAACATATCAGCAAGGTGAGGTTTGCTTTGTTTTATAAAATCGCTGAATAAGACAGAAAAGGGAGGTTTGATTATCACTGCATTGTTATTATCACCAGAGGTGTCAATTCCCAGTTCAGAAAGTAAAAGTCCTCACCAGGATTTTGCTCAGGCTTCCTGGATTGTGTTGATTCCACAAATTTTACCTGGATTGCACTAATTAGAAAATCTAGCAAGCTTGAGCAAAATCCTGGTGAGGACTTTTACTTTCTGAACCTGGAATTGACACCTCTGATTATCACTACTTTTTATGGTTCAGTGTAGTGTACAGAGATTTAAGAAACGATAATTGACATTTATTGAAATTATTTGTGTTTCTTCTTAAAATAATTTTTAATTTCATGATTAAAGGATGATTGGTGATCTTAGACCCAGGACGCGCTGGAGAGATTATATCTCTCGGCTGTCCTGTGAACGCCTCGATACCCCCCCCCCCCCCCCCAGAGGAGCTAGAAGAGGTGGCTGGTGGCCTCTTTACTTAGGGTACTGTTCCCTCGACCCGGATAAAGCGGATGGATGGATGATCTTAGACATTTGATATGTAAGTTATTCCAAGCAATTGTTTACTTCAACACTTGAGTTGCGTGAATGACCACTGGTCCTGTCTGAAAATAAACAGACTCCACCCCAACCTCACCATTAAACGAAGCGCGTTACCAGATTTCACCAGCATCATTCCACACGCCACATAAGCGGCTGTTAATGACACTAGGCTGTGGTTCGTCGCCGTGTGTTCGTCCACGACGCTTGGCCCGGTGAGAGGGTGGAGCTGAGCGTGGGTGGAGCGGCTCTGAGCTCGTGGATTCTGACTTCCAGCAGGTTTTGTTTCCTGTAAAAACGGCCCACCGGCCCTCCCGCTTCTTACTTTTCGGCGTAAAAATAGCGCGCGGCAGAAGTGTGCACGGGAAGCTCCTGAGCGCAGGGTCACTTTCGTGGCGCTCGCGCTGATCTCCCGATAGAGAAGTGCTACCTGAGGCTGGACGGCAGGCCGCGTGCGCTTTCGGATTCGCTTCGCGACAGTCCGCTCCGTCCCCGCCCTGCGCGCGTGGAGCCAAGCCGCGTGCTGTAGCACTGTGCAATACGATTTACAGCATCGTGTTACCAGCGTGCTAAAGAATCCAGAAAACGGCACCTTTCATCTCCAAGCACAGGAATCTAGAAAGCCTTGGAACGAAATTCTAGAAAACTGCATCTCTAGCATGATTCTGAAGAACCCAGGCTGACTATGTCAAACACTGTGGTCAAAATTGCTTTCACTTGTAAAGTGAAATAACTGAAAATTATATCACCTTTTGTCAGTATTGTGATAAACTGCAATGGTTTCATGAAACACTTTTTAGTTCATTATGTAGAGAGACAGAGGCCTTTAGATGCCTCAGAAACCTCTTCAACGCCTTTGATGTACTTGGGCAAGACATTTTGGGGAGTCCACACATGTGCTTTATATACACACTTGCACTACTAATATTATTTACTTATTTCTGATTTTAGCGAGTCCCGTCAGTGTGGGCAGGATACCAAGAAGGGTTACTGGGCAGAAGAACAGGCGCGAGACACAACCGAGAGCAGACACAAGACACACGGTATTGCTAGACATCCCAAATTTGCACCGAAATGCAAAAATCATTTATTTTGTAGTGTTTATGTAATTATCTCAGAATATTTTTTACTCTTTGAACTTTGTGAATAAGAACTTCCGACTGGTTCTGCCGACTAATTTTTCAGATACTTTGTTTCGACCCTCTAGATTGCCAGTACTATCACTGCACTAAAAAAAAAAACACTTTTTAAATGTATTGCATAATGCTTGATCTTAATATTATTCCTTTCTTACATTTTTGACGTTTTCAATAACACACATGACTCTCAAGGCACTAGAACTGAAAATGTTTCAATAAAGTGCTCGCTGCTGCCCTCTTCTGGAGATAAAGTGAACCTTATTTTGCTACATGGGCAGAGAGTAGTGTTATTTTCAATTAGTGTGTGTATTGATATCATTACACCTCTAACTAGATAAATCCAATTAAGGTACCATTATCTTGTCTTATACACTGCATAGGACGTTTTTGTTTGACTATTGCTGTAAGCTCACATCAAAGTGTGTTATGTACGGACATAACACTGTATGGTCATATAATGTGACAGTTGTCTATTGAATTAAATACAGATATTATAAAGTACATATTTTCTAAACGTGACAGAAGAACATGTGGTAGGCTAAAACCATCTCTGTGTTTGGCATTATTAATAGTTTAAGACATTGTGTACAGTTTAAACAGGGGCTTGGCTTTGATATGGAAATGTTACAAAAGACTCAGCCATCATTGGTGGTCTTTCAGTGACTGACTACTTAGAGCTTTAGAAAAGCAGACATCCTTTTGAAAGTCTACTGAAATGCTGACATCAGTTCCTGCTAAATGATTTTATAAATCACGTTGTGCAATGTTACAAAATGCAAAAGGTCCAGTTAGCACACAAGTTAATCCATTCAAACTGTTTATGCTTGCTTTTCTCTCTCTCTCTCTCTCTCTCTCTTTCGCTCTCTCTCTTTCTGTCTTTCTTTCTCTAAAAATAAACATAGTCCAGTGGTCTTCCTTGAAGGAAGGTTTTACAAAACAAATATTAAGGAAATATAGATTTTTGTCTATCATTTATGGTGACAAAATAATGAAAACTTTAATGAAATGCATATGACTATGTCTCTGTGTCATGGTTAATTTAAATGGAAACACCAGGTTATTTTAGAGCTTTTATATGGATTAGCTTGGTGCATCAGATAGAGCAAAAGTATAAAAAGGAAAATGCTTTAATCATATGTGTATTAAAGCACTTTAGAGCACACGTGCACATTTTCTGACTCTGTGTATATGCGTGTATGTATATGCGTGCATTAAGTGTGTGTGTGTGAGTGTGTGTGTCACTAAAAGAAGTTGACATTGGTCTTGCTGGGTGGTTTGCGTATGGCTGTCCCATGACAGCTCTGTGGGTGGTCTCCGGCGCGGGTCTGCGTTCTGATGAAAGAAGACCGTACTCTGCCGTATCCTCCAAGTCCTGACATCTGCTCTCGTCCGCCTCGTGTTTAGCTTTCAGGTTAAGCAAATGAACCACCCAGATCAAGGAGAAAAGACACATCATCTCTAAACGTGGACAAATGTCCTTCCTGGTTGTGATGGCACCGAAGACAAGCGCAGACGGCATATGAACGTTCGTAGCCGTGGAGATGAGGAATGTGTTTCTAGGCAACAGCTCACCTAGCCTGGAAGAGGAACCATGTGAGACAATAGTGTCTTAGCGTCATAGCGTCAGAACCACACACACACACACACACACACACACACGCACACACACACACACACACACACACACGCGGTTCAGGAGAAGCATCCGCTCTGGACTGAACAAACAAAGACGAGTCCTGTTAGTCCTGCGTCACCACGGCTGCTGCTGGCACAACCACGGCTGTCACTCAACATAACTGACAGTAGTGCGGGACGTTTTCCATTTCTGGAGCGAAGAGTTAAACAATAAACAAGTGGCGGTTGTTCCCGGACGACCCACAGCCCTACACAGCACACACGCACCGCAAGATCTTACACTCTGATGAAAACTCTTTATCTCAGTGCTTCTATTAACCTTTCTAAGGAATAGCATACTAATATAGCATACTAATATAGCATACTAATACCATTGAGTCTAATAAATTAATATAAATGTATAAATCTGACAACAAGAAAGTGCTTTAAAATAATGTTTTTCAAATAATTGTAATAATTTAATATATTTTTTATATGTGAATTGCATATACATATACATATATTGTACATATACATATACATATACTGTATATTGCATTACAGATGGTAAAGACCAGCACGCCAGTAATTCACCCGTTTCTCCCTGGATTATTGTGGCATTTCACAGTGGCTTTTATGGAGTGAACGCTGTCCTAATAAAGACTGAACACACACACACACACACACACACACACACACACACACACACACACACACACAGGACGTCCAGAAGCAGGAGAGACCTGGTTTCCATCACTGTAGCTTATTGTCCTGATACTGTGTTGGACCAGCTGGAAGCTGTCTGACTGTCTATAATCCATTATCAGGACAAATGGACACTCTCCCCAAGAGCCCTGCTAACCTAAACAAACTTCACGGGACTCGCAGCTCTCACACTGTGACTCAGCGAGAAAGAGAAAGAGCCTCTTAGGCCACCGAGCAGCCCATGAGGCAGAGGCCCGTCTGAGAGAGGTGAGGAGAGTTGGAGACCTTACACAGCGGACGACCCACCCAGAGTTCCCGACCCACCCAGAGTTCCCGACCCACCCAGAGTTCCCGACCCACCCAGAGTCCCTGAGCCACCCGAGTTACCCACAGACTCGAAGGTCTCATCACTATCATTACAAACACTTAACTATTACGAATGTTAGGACCACTTAACTATGAATGTATGCACTGTCAAAGGGGATGACAAACGTAACGTCTTAGTTTCACATGCTCAGACTTGTTTTATTTATTCCTTTTTAAAATTTTTACATTTCCTTTTTACTTTGTTTGAGTAGCATCTGTGATATTGTGTGATTTTAGTCTTTACACTAAATATAGAGATAGGCTCTCTGTGTACATGTGTGTTGTTTGAGCATTTCTATCTATCTATCTATCTATCTATCTATCTATCTATCTATCTATCTATCTACAGAGGGAGAGAGAGAGGGGGAGAAGATGAATATGTTATAGCAAGGAACAAGGAGCATTATTATATGAGGCCATTATTAAAATAAAGACAAATTCAGATGAGGTTTGCCCATTGCATTCCTACTCTTAAACACCTTCACACATTCATACTCTTAAACACCATCACACACTCCTACCCTTAAACACCATCACACATTCATACTCTTAAACAGCATCACACATTCATACTCTTAAACATGATCACACACTCCTACTCTTAAATACCATTCCTACTTTTAAACACCATCACACATTCATACTCTTAAACACCATCACATATTCCTACTCTTAAACATGATCACACACTCCTACTCTTAAACACAATCACACATTCCTACTCTTAAACACCATCACACACTCCTACTCTTAAACACCATCACACATTCCTACTCTTAAACACCATCACACACTCCTACTCTTAAACACCATCACACATTCATACTCTTAAACGCCACCACACATTCATGCTCTTAAACACCATCACACATTCCTCTTATGCTGAGTATTTGACTTTTCCACATACAAACCTCCCATTGCACCAGCACTACACATTTGTGTAATGGAGGATAAACAAGCTGCTCATCTCTGGGTGAAGGTTTCCTTACTCCTCGTGACTGGAGAACTCAACCCAGACTGCAGTGCCGTACCCACAGCCTGTTGTCTGTACGAGGCGTGTTTACTATATCAGGCCTGCTTCACTTCCTCCTTCTCCACACTCATTATGCATACACAAACTCAACTCATTTGTTGCTAGTGAAATAAACCCTGATTCCCCAACGTCCTTCTCCAAATGTGACCTCTGCGTTCCCCAACCCTCTCTTAGTTAAGCCATTTGGGGTAAATTGAGAGTTAAGGAGTACTGGCCCACAGTGACCTTTGCTTGACCTTTCCTGACCTCTTGTCAGTTCTTGCTAGTCAGTCAGCAGCTCTCTGGACACCAGGGTTGGTGTGGGCAGGAAGCAGCTTCCATGGGTATCTGACTCACCTCACGACATCCTTAGAAGACAACACACACCACGACACAGGCCGCTGTTAATCATACCTTTTGAGTATTAAGCAAAATACTAAAGCTGTTTGAAATACTTTTTCCCTGCATATCCAAATGATCAGATTAGGATATGGGTGGATTATCTGGGCTACCTGACCGGAGTGCAGCTCAGTGTGTGAGTTGTGTTGCGAGTCTGTGGGAAGATGTCGTCTCTCCCAAAACTCCTTGGGTGGGTTGCACACGACGGGAGGCGATCGGTGTGTTCACACGTGGAGTAACACTGTTTATTCCATCCATTACTTCAGTCACCACTTTTTTGCGCTCGTTGCAAAGATATGTTTACATAACGTAGTGATACGTCTACCAACGAATATGTGGTGAATTGAGCTGTAGATCAAATCCTTTTCTGTGCTGATCAAGACGTTTCTAGAGTAGTCTAGAACATTTTCAGCAGCTGTTTATCCACTTCACAACTATTTCTTTTGCGTACTTTCTAGACTGCATTATCCAATCGTGGTTTATATTCCACTTAGACTGGAATTTGTGGCAGTCACCCGCTTGAAAAGTAACATTTTCCGGCTATGAATGAAGCATGTTTTGTCTCCGGTTTTTTCTAATGCATAGCTGAGAAGCTTTGGACTTCAAAACACACCAACGATAACATCTCAGAACGAGAAACCCAATTTAGCCTGTCGGTTGTATATTTTCCTACCATTTGCGAGTGAAGGTAAAACACCCACACGTGACCCTATGGGCACTGATGGACGGGGTAGAGGACAAAGACAACACACTCGACCAGAGAGTCAGGACGCAACGAAGTGGGGACACTTCAAACTCAACAAGCCGTGGACACACAGTGGAAAGGACAAGAAGAGTTTTAACTCAGAAGTGTCGTCCCGGCACACTCTAAACCACGGACAGCACTTCAACCTTTTATACGTTTATATGTCTAAAACCACTTTTATCCGTTTCAAGCTGAAGCATTTTCCCGCCTTAGGTGAGAAAAACACTTTAACGTCAGATCACTTCAACGTTCCAGCTCAACGCATGCGCACAGAGCGTGTGCAAGCAGGCCTGAAGTTCCTGGTGGAACCTGTAGGGGGCACTGCGAGCTTGGCGTGCAGTAAGAGGCCAGGTCAGGCGCTGTGAGGGAGGCTACCGCTGGGGCGCCGCATGAAGTGGCTGTCATGTTTACATGTACTTTGATCTCTGCTAATGACCCATAGCCAACCTCTCCTCCGCCGTATCATGGCATGGCAACTCTGCGCCAGGGCCTCTGGATCTAACATTACGGGCTTTGCTCTGACAAGGTCCCGCCACAGGTCTGGGATCAGCTCAATAACATAACCGGTTTTACTGCAAGTGTGGGATACTGAGCAAAGCTGACTCCTCCCACCAGCAGTGCTAAGAAAGTCAAAGTCAATGCCATTCACAGCAGAACTCTTGTATGTTTATGAAGATAAGATAAAGGTTTTAATACTACTACTGTCACCATAACAGGGAACGACACGTTTCACTGTTTTAAGTAAATGACAAGGTGTGTGGAGAAGTGACTGCATGCATAGTTACTAGGCCAAATCAAAGTTTTTTTTAAAGACATTAACACTATTATTTGTACATTTTATTGCTCTTTTGCAGAACGAACTGTTGAAAATCAGTTCTGTCGGGATTACAGACAACAGGTTGTCCGTATATTAAATTATTAATATAGGGCCAACGTTTGGGACTTTATTAAATATTTGAGTTCTAGAAGAATCTCTCTCCCCAGTCCCATTCAGCTTAAGTAAGGTGCTGTAAGTAAGACATATTTGCACGCAGTCGCAGGTCAGAGTGAGTTCAGAACCATGATGCAGAACCACTGAGCAGATCCAAACAGCTGAGCAGGAAGAAAACACGAGTAGGTTCTGCAAATGTTCAGACAGAAACCCTGCAGGCAACAGAGTTCTCAAAGTTCCCCGCAGAGTTCACAAAATAGAATCAACCTTAAAAATGTAAAAAAAAAAAAAACAAAAACAAATTACAATTCTAAACAGCTAATTAAACAAAATCGTTTAATTAAACAAAATAGCTTTTTTTTCGCACTAAAACTTTTCAGTGAAAAAAACAGAATTATTCTACAGATCTAAACCACGCGGTTAAATCTGTGTGTCTCCTTTCGTATAATTACAACCATCCCATTTCCAGCTACATACGTTTATTATTCTCATGCAGAATATTTCAGGCCATAACAGTCTTTCGGCAGATTTAATGTGTTTGTGTTGCATTTAAACTTCTCCCTTTCCCCATTCTCTGAGTGGCTCTGTGCAGGTCCGTGTGTGGAGCGGCAGGCCCGCTGTGTGCCGCACATGTCAGCTCATACACTGTGTATTTATTCTGCAGTTATGAGTCAAATGTAACTATTCACATCTGACCCTGTGGGTATATGGGGGGGGGGGGTCCTATCAATCAGCGTACAACATTTGCCATCAGAGCAGCAACAGAAAAGAGGGAGAAAGAATGTGGGCAGTTCTTTAAAAATTCTTGCACATGTTAATCACTTGTTTTAGCTGCAAAACTTTCTCTCACGTGATCACTGACCAGTGTAGGCCTGATGAAGGTGTGTGTGTGTGTGTGTGTGTGTGTCTGAAGACAAACGCTGCCAATGGTCTTCTACAGAGTCTCTTTGTTCCATTTAGATGATTTCTGAGCTCCATCCAGCATCACAGTGATAGTTTTACTGAGAACGACACACACACACACACACACACACACACACACACACACACTCCTAAAGACACTGAAATTGGCATAGTAAAAATCTGCTAAAATATTTGTACTTTACAGTAAAATGCAACAATAAATTATGTATAAAACCATAATTTTTCAGAATTAATAAAATATCTTGCTTGGCTTTCATATAGTACATATGCATGCTGAATATGCATATTCATGAAATAAAAAACATACTAGAAGTAGAGGTATGTTAGAAGTAGAGGTGTGTAGGAGGTAGAGGTGTAGATATAGAGGTGTGTAGGAGGTAGAGGTGTGGATATAGAGGTGTGTAGGAGGTAGAGGTGTGGTAGAAGTAGAGGTGTGTAGGTGTGTAGGAGGTAGAGGTGTGTAGGAGGTAGAGGTGTAGATATAGAGGTGTGTAGGTGTGTAGGAGGTAGAGGTGTGTAGGAGGTAGAGGTGTGTAGGAGGTAGAGGTGTAGATATAGAGGTGTGTAGGAGGTAGAGGTGTGTAGGTGTGTAGGAGGTAGAGGTGTGTAGGAGGTAGAGGTGTGGTAGATATAGAGGTGTGTAGAAGTAGAGGTGTGTAGGTGTGTAGGAGGTAGAGGTGTAGATATAGAGGTGTGTAGGAGGTAGAGGTGTGGTAGAAGTAGAGGTGTGTAGGTGTGTAGGAGGTAGAGGTGTAGATATAGAGGTGTGTAGGAGGTAGAGGTGTGGTAGAAGTAGAGGTGTGTAGGAGGTAGAGGTGTAGATATAGAGGTGTGTAGGAGGTAGAGGTGTGTAGGAGGTAGAGGTGTAGATATAGAGGTGTGTAGGAGGTAGAGGTGTGGTAGAAGTAGAGGTGTGTAGGTGTGTAGGAGGTAGAGGTGTGTAGGAGGTAGAGGTGTGTAGATATAGAGGTGTGTAGGAGGTAGAGGTGTGGTAGAAGTAGAGGTGTGTAGGTGTGTAGGAGGTAGAGGTGTGGTAGAAGTAGAGGTATGTGGGAGGTAGAGGTGTGGTAGAAGTAGAGGTGTGTAGGTGTGTAGGAGGTAGAGGGGTGTAGGAGGTAGAGGTGTGTAGGTGTGTAGGAGGTAGAGGTGTGTAGGAGGTGGAGGTGTGGTAGAAGTAGAGGTGTGTAGGTGTGTAGGAGGTAGAGGGGTGTAGGAGGTAGAGGTGTGTAGGAGGTAGAGGTGTGTAGGTGTGTAGGAGGTAGAGGTGTGTAGGAGGTAGAGGTATGGTAGAAGTAGAGGTGTGGTAGAAGTAGAGGTGTGTAGGAGGTAGAGGTGTGTAGGAGGTGGAGGTGTGGTAGAAGTAGAGGTGTGGTAGATATAGAGGTGTGTAGGAGGTAGAGGTGTGGTAGATATAGAGGTGAGGTAGAAGTAGAGGTGTGTAGGAGGTAGAGATGTGGTAGACGTAGAGGTGTGCTGATTTCTATAATGATAATGAACAGTGTTTATAAAGATTTTAAGATGATACCTAAAATTAAAGACAGGCAACATTAAAATTACAGATGCAAGATGGTTATGAAGCGAAGTATTCATATGCATATCATCCTTTAGCACTATAAAACACACTGGGAAATATTCTAAAAAGTTGTAATAATGATTAATCCTATAAATAAATGATAAACACTTGGTAGTATAAATAATCAGACTTTGAGGAATCTGACCAATGGGAGGTGTCCACTGTGTATACAAACCCAGACATATTCTCTCAAAACTCAGGACTGAAAAACATCTCCTCTTGCTTCCTTCCTCTCCGTCTCTCTATCCCACTCTTTCTCTCTCTCTTTTTCACACACACACACACACACACACACACACACACACACACACACACACACACACACAGAAAGTGACAGTGCTGGGGTTGTGTTGCGTGCGAGGGGCCGGCTTGGTTGGGACTCTGTGTGGTCTGAGTGTGTGGTCTCCAGCTGACGGAGAAGAGAGACGGAGTCCATGGGCAAGTGGAAGAGAGGAAGAGAGAGAGAGAGAGAGAGAGAGAGAGAGAGAGAGAGAGAGAGAGAGAGAGAGAGAGAATGTTTACTTTCACCAGGGTTGGCCCTAGACGTCCTCCAGCCTCCCCAGAGAGTAGTGGTGGTGGTGGTGGAGATCTCTCTCTCTCTCTCTCTCTCACACACACACACACACACACACACACACACACACACACACACACACACACACACACACACACACACACACACACACACACACACATATATGTGAATTCAATCTATTATCTAATGGTGATCCATTCCTTTCTCTCTTTCAAGACTTTAAGGAGTTTTGTTCAGCATATATACATATATATTCATATATATTCATATAATGCTAGTCTGAAGGATGTATTGTTGAATTCTCTTCATGTTGTGGGACAGTCTTCCCTGGTCCTCATGAAAAAATCTACTATCGTACTTTTATGACTGTGCTGGTCCTATTTAAAACGTTAGTGAAAAGATAAATGTGCAACAAGGCTCCCTGGAGATGAGTTCAAGGTGTAAACGACGAGCTCTGTGTTAAAACACAAGGATGCAAACCAGTGCGGCAATCTAAAAACAGCAAAGGAGCTAAACGATCTTCTCCACTCAAACATCCCACTGCACACACATGCATGCGCAAAAATACACACACGCTGCATCGTACACTGTGTTCACATCACAGCAGTACACACACACGCTGCATCATACACTGTTCACATCACAGTTATATATAGTGAATCTAGTTTATCTGATCGGTTTGTGTCCTAACCACGATAATCAAAACACGTCTTCTGACTCACACTGCGTTCAGACACACTATGTATTTTCTCCATTTGCTCTAAACTACATCAGGCACTAAACGTCATCATATTATCCCCTCAAATTCCTCTACAAATCTCTATTTTTATATGAAACATCTGATTTTCCTCCATAGTCAGTATTCACAGAAAGAGCAAAATATCTGGACTGAACACTGGGCATTACGTACTGTACTGTATGTACACATTTACTAAATAACATATTTAAACACAGCCTTTTAAACAAAAAAATAAATGTTTACGTTCATTTTAAGAAATGTATTAGGTTCATTATTCAGTTGACTTTTATTATTAATAAGAGTTCTGGGGGGTTATACATTGTTTTAATGGGATTTCTATGGTAATCTAAGTAATCCTTTAAGTAATAAAGGTAATAAGATAAACAAAAGGTCAAAGAAACACATAATTTCAAATGCTAAATGCAAAAATAAACAAGAAATCAGTAAAACAAAAATAAATAATGCATTAATAAATGTGGTTCATTTTAGTATGCCAATTTGGTGAGATGAAATTAAAGAACAGTGTAATGTATGTTTGAATGATTCTGTAAACTATGACCATTTCTTCATTTATTTCTGTATTTCAGACAGTTCCCAAGTCAGAGTCCATGTTGGTGAGTCTTCATTCACATTACAATGGCAAATAAAATGTTTGACTGTGAGAACAGCAGCGTTTCTGTAGAACATAACATACACACTATATTGAACTGGATATTAACGCCGTATCTAAAAATAAATAGAATGTTTTAAGATTTCTTTTTTCATTGTTGGACATGAACAATAAGCAGACATGAAGTTTCTTACAGATGTACAGATCTGACAGCAGACAAACCGGCCGGTTCTGCCTGTGATCTGGACATCTCTATGATTCTTGAGGGCCTATAATGTAATGTACAAATTATTAACTAAATGGGAAAATAAAAATGTTACTATCCCTATTTGAGCTTAATTTGAAACTATGTGAATACAGAGAGCCACAAATGTTTTGAGAATTAACTTCTGTGTTTACCACACGTTTCAACAAAATGGGGCACTTGAAATCCTATATTTGTTTACAGTAAAATAACATGGAATTATTTATAGTTTCCTGTCATTTTAGAAGTACACTCTTCAATCATCTTTAATTGTGGAAATATATGATTGAAAACAGACCCCACAAAATGCTTTGTAAATTTTAAAGAGAACCTTTAATCAACTGAGAGAAAATTTGAAAGTATGTATTCTGTGCATTTACGGACAAGTGCAGGATGTTTCTGAAAATGGCGTTTTAAAACACACATGACTAAACACACGTGTGAGGTGCCTGTAAGGGTGGGTTCAGTGATGGCCATGCAGCTTAACATGGAGGAGAGGAGGAGAGGAGGAGAGAGGAGAGGAGATGGGAGGGGAGGAGGAGAGAGGAGAGGAGGAGAGGAGGAGAGAGGAGAGAGGAGAGAGGAGGGGAGGGGAGGGGAGGGGAGGAGAGAGGAGAGAGGAGGGGAGGATCACTCCCCCCATGCCCCCCTCCTCCATCGCCCCCCCCCCCCCCCACCCCCCCCCTGGGAGAACCCTGTAATGCTGCACTGCTGAAAACACGCAGCGCAAATGTTAATATAACCCGCCGCTTTTCAGCAAAGTCAATAAACTGGGCCACCCAAATATCTAATTAGCGTGGGTGTAGAAGACAGGAAATAGAGCAGCGAGAACAAGCCCTAGACCACCACCACCACCACCTCCACCACGGCTGTTGGTGACGGAGCCAGGAGTAGCCCGTTCCTCCAAACCCTGACCTGGCCCTGTGACGAGGCATCAGAGGGAAGAGAGCTGCCCACCCGATGGGCCTACACGCTGGGGAGCAGCGTCACTGTGAGCCCCCTCTCAACTCCACCTGCTATGAGGTCTGAAATGACCAGGAGAGGAGACAGAGGTCACAGCAGAGAGCCGTGTGGTCCCTGCTTGTGTGGACAGGGTGGTGTGGCTGGCGTTCTGCGGGAAGTTCTTTCTAGGGCTGGTTCTTCTTCAACACCAGGCATACTGAAGGTTCTGGAGCAACGAGAAATACAACAGCCATAGCCACAAACTCTAGAAGAGTGAGCTCTTCATGGGACCCACTGGCAGATGTTCTAGAAAAGCCGCCATGACAGGTGATCATACCACATTCAGCCAAGGCAGAGTCTCATGCTCCCACCGCAAGATTACAGAAAATGAAGAGAGGTAAAAAAGAACAAACACGTGGGACGGTGCAGAAAAGAACGTCTGACTTCTACAGCACCCGGAGCAGCAGCCGTGTGGGACGGTGGTGCAAGAAGTTCTCTCTGCAGATCTTCAGATCTGCGCTCCAAAAACAGATGATGGAGAGTTGGAGAACGTGACCTGCAGCTGGACAGACACCATAAGCTGAAGCAGCACTCTGCTGGAAGCTACCACATCCAAGGGAAACGGGGGGGGGGGGGGGGGGGGGGGGGGGGGGAATGTGTACAGGGCCAACCTAGATTACCATGTTCCCCGATTTTAATAACGTCTTTATACGCTTTATGCAACTGTCTCCCCCATTTACAAATACAAGCAGTTCACAAAAGATTATTGCACTCTGCACCTAACCTAGCCTAACCTGTTTTTTTTGTTTATCTGTCAAATTAATAGATCTACGTTAATAGATATAGAGATGGAGCTGGGCCTCAGGTCCTCCTTGGATCATAAGTCCCACTGGAGGTCCCACTGGAGGTCCTCGCTCCACACATTCGGAGGACGCAGCACATATCACCATTGACGGGTTTTATCCGTCCCATCAAGCCTAACCCTGTTCCTTCTTTCTTTTTTAAATGGAGCATTCGCGCGATCCGTTTCCACTTTGTTCTGGGAACGGCACAGCGTCGTTAACCGGGCCGGACCACCCAGGCGCGCGGTGGCCTCAGATATTTAGTCAGTTAATTGCGCAAGGCACTGGGAGCTTTGATAAGCGAGGAGAGGTTCCCTCCTGGGAGCCGGGCCACTTTCATGGTGTGACGGGGTTAGCCTGATCGCTGGATAAAAGCAGCATTTTTTCTTGCCATTTCGGCGCTGGCGGGCTAGCCCGGGCCTTGGCCACGGTAAGCGGCCCGACGTCATGGGGCTAGTTAGTTTGCGTAAACACGCCACTTAACGTAACTACCTCGGGGAGCCACACGGCTGTTTGAGGAAGATACCGCGCATAAACAATAAAGCTAATGACCTCGTGAGTTTTTATGGGACCAAAGGGTTTTTGAGGGCCATGTGACCAGGATGGACTCTCAGTCTCAGCTTCTACGCTTGAAACACAGCCTGCTTACAAATGATGACGGGCATTTTTACAGAGCTTGCTGAAAGATTGATTTACACTTACATTGACATTTTTGGCATTTAACAGATGCTCTTATCCTTGGAAAAGAAACGTACTTAGAAAGGTGCGTTGTCACCCACTCATAGAATGTAACCGAGCCAGTGCAGTAGGTTAGAGTTCAAGACACCATTGAACTAGAATACTGTTGAAATACAGGAATCAGTGCTGATGCGTAACGTACTAAATAAGGACACGCTCTGTATCAGACAAGTGTAATAACTCACAGCCCACACACCTGGGCCCCACACACCTCTGCCCCACACACCTGGACCCCACACACCTGGACCCCACACACCTCTGCCCCACACACCTGGACCTCACACACCTGGACAACACACACCTGGGCCCCACACACCTCTACCCCACACACCTGGGCCCCACACACCTGGACCCCACACACCTTGGCCCCACACACCTGGACAACACACACCTGGGCCCCACACACCTGGACCTCACACACCTGGACAACACACACCTGGGCCCCACACACCTCTACCCCACACACCTGGGCCCCACACACCTGGACCCCACACACCTTGGCCCCACACACCTGGACAACACACACCTGGGCCCCACACACCTGGACCCCACACACCTCTGCCCCACACACCTGGACCTCACACACCTGGACAACACACACCTGGGCCCCACACACCTGGGCCTCACACACCTGGGCCTCACACACCTGGGCCCCACACACCTTGACCCCACACACCGACTTACACAAGTAACATTACAGAGGTGCATAATTTGTGATCAACTTTGGTATGGATTACCCACATGGCATTGGGGTTTTGCGTTCAGAATAGTGTCTTCTTCATCAACACAGTGTTGTTGAAACTCTGTTCTTTTTGGCACTACGGCAAGTACTACATACAGTGACAAACCTCCTCTTCATCAGGACTCCTCTTCATCAAACCTCCTCTTCATCAGGACTCCTCTTCATCAGGACTCCTCTTCATCAAACCTCCTCTTCATCAGGGCATATGAAACCTGCCACCATATGTGAGGGTCTAGCATGCCTTATGGAGAATGCTATGACACTGTAACCATGACACCATAACCATGACACTTTAATATTGACACCGTAACCTTGACACTTTAAACGAAACACCTTAACACTGACACCGTAACCTTGACACTTTAAACTAAACACCGTAACCTTGACACTTTAAACTAAACACCTTAACACTGACACCGTAACCTTGACACTTTAAACTAAACACCTTAACCTTGACACCATAACCTTGATACCTTGACCTTGACACTTTAGTCTTAACACCTTAACCTTAAACCCTTAACTTCACAATGTTCTTTCAGTAAGAGATATTTTTCCTCTGTTAAATGAAGTTCAGGTGAGGACATTGACGCTCTGCTGACATTTCTGCTCAGCATGGGCTGACAGTCTCACGTGCCTAAACGTCCAGCCACGTGTGTGTGTGTATTCTCCACCCACGTGTGTGCTCTCCACCCACATGGGGTGTGTGTGTGTGTACTGTCCAGCCATGTGAGTGTGTGTACTGTCTACCCATGTGTGTGTGTATCTTTGCATGGCTCTGCACCCCCTCACAGGGCAGGTTAAAGGTTAGGGCAGGTTAAAGGTCAAGACAGGTTAAAGCTCACGGCCACTGGGATCATCATGTGAAGTGTGGTCTATAGAGGTATCAAGCTTGATAACTGAGACTGAGATTGACACAGCTAACCCTCTCACCGTCACTGACAGAAGAACCTGAGGTCTCTACACAATGGTCAGTGTTTACGTCCCAGGGAAGCTCACGGGGATTCTGATCAGGTTATTGTGAAGTGTTAATGATGAAACAGACACCCTAGTGATATTGTTGTACCACTCAGGGAGGTTTATGGACGCTCCGTCAGGCCCGGGACCCCGGGAGACCCACTCCTGCAGAATCAGCAGCGTGTTTAAACAACCCCGGATAGAACAATACGGCTGGAGCTCAATCCTAGGCTGGTTCATGATCCCACAACACCCACACCACCCACACCACCCACCATGCCACACTGTGGAACACTGCTGGGAATGAACTTGACATCAGCACACGGTTGGCGTTACATTAAGCACCAGCATGTTTGCTTACACTCGCTGGCTGTGTGATAAGGGTGCAGATTAGTGAGGAGACAGAACTTTACTCTGCGGAGTGAGAGACAGATGCGTTTCCTATGCTAAAGTGGAGCTGGGCTATTTAGTACAGCCATAGAAACACAGATTTAAAACAGCAGGACAGGGCGTTTCTGCTTAGTAATACTGATGTGGGATTCTGCTCACTAGGGTATTGCAGGCAAAGTACAATATTTGTATTTTTATACAAAAAAAAAAAACTAACCAATCCCGTTGAAGTTTACCGAACTTGTAATACGTTCCAGTAAGGCAAAGCTACCATTATAACCTCTGACCCCTACAATGATAAAAGAAAAAGTTGGATCAGTTAAAACTTCTACAATTTGTTTACTTCCTGATCCATAATTTAATGAAATGTTCCATATTTTTTCAATTGTGATTTTTACACCCCAATTGAAATTTGTCCTCCGCTTTTAACCCATCTGTGCAGTCAGAACACACACACACACACACTAGCGATTACTAGGGGGCTGTGGATCACACGTGCCCAGAGCGGTGGGCAGCCCTAGCCCGGCGAGCAGCTGGGGTTAGATGCCTTGCTCAAGGGCACCTCAGTCATGGCCTCAGGTCTGGGAATCGAACCCACGACCCTCCGGTCACAAGACCAGTTCCCTAACCGCCAGGCCATGACTGCCCCATGATGAAGCATTTCAGGTTTTTATGTGTTGTACTTAAACATTTCTTTGAGCTCATTTATGTTTTAATGTAATGATCTGGGGACAGTTTCCGTGTGCAGTACATGTGTTCACCCACCAGCACTCCCTGTCCTCCACTGACCCTGTGTCAGTGTTTATCAGCACCAACACTTCTTACGTTTGTGGTTGCAGCTAACACTTTACAGCCACTATATCAGGGACTTAGTAATAACTCACAACATTCACTCAGTCGTCATATGACAGTTTTTACAGTAAACATTAGAATTATGTTTTTATTCAAGTAATAGTCACCAAAACAGTGGGGTAAACAGATAAAGGTTCTAGTTTGTTATGAAAACTACATAAGGCCAGTGTCCTTAAAAAGATAAACAATAACACAGTAACATTCATAAATCCATGTTTACTTTTTTTGTGGTAGCAAGATTTCTGCCATTTCTGTCACATGAATGATCAATGATCAATTAACGTACCTGTAAAAACAGTTTAAGACATGCGAGAGTTTGAAGTATCATTATGTGAAGACAGGCCTGTCCCCCGTCCACCCACACCCCCTCCTGGTCGTTTATAAGCAGCACCAGCAGAGGGCAGACTTGAACACAGAGCTGTGTTTTAACATGGAGGATGTTGTACTAACACAGCAATATAACATAGCATCTACTAATATAACATCTACTAACATAGCAATATAACATAGCATCTACTAACTAATATAACATCTACTAACATAGCAATATAACATAGCATCTACTAACTAATATAACATCTACTAACATAGCAATATAACATAGCATCTACTAACTAATATAACATCTACTAACACAGCAATATAACATAGCATCTACTAATATAACATCTACTAACATAGCAATATAACATAGCATCTACTAACTAATAATCACCATAAACTGATGTTATAAATAAAGTTATTGAAGTTATATCATTAACCATGTGCCTGGAAGGATTCTAAATATGAGTGTGTGTGTGTGTGTGTGTGTGTGTGTGTGTGTGTGTGTGTGTGTGTGTGTGTGTGTGTGTATGTGTAGGGGTTATCATTGGCTGCTCTTTGAACTCTCAGCATAATGGCTTCCATCACGGAAAATCAAGAAGAATACACATCTCTCCTACACCTGTCTATTAAATCACCTCATCCTGTGAGTGTGTACATTAAACATCTAAGCTGCCCTGGTGTCCACCCAATCTGACAGGTGAAAGTCTTGCACCTACATCCTGACTGTAGATCATCTCCTCCCTACCTGAGAAGTGAATGTGACTCATTCAGATGAAACAAAGGGCTGATAGGGGATCAGCTGTTTCTAAGAAAGGTCTTGGCACAGTATGAGGAAGAAGGAAGATGTTTAGAAATTCACTGTAGTGTGCTCCACCTGCAATGCTTCACCCAGAAGCCCCAGAGGTGATACTGAGGTCTCCTCACAGTCTTTTACACTAGATGCTACCTGGTTCGCTCATTTCAGCCACGTTTAGACATGGGATCTCACTATCAGGTTTTGGGATGAGTTTAGGACAGCCAGAGTTTAAAGTGAGGGACATTCCCAGAAGCTGAAATCCCTCTGCACAGAAGCACAACGCCCCGTGGCAAATTCTTTGCATTCATACACCATGACTTGCTAATGTGGACTATCTAAGTTTGTCATAATAGGCATGAAGCACAACGTCCATGCAGACGCTGACCAGAATAACTGTCCGCGCTATTTATTCTGCTCTGCATATTAATT
>NC_135224.1:4113155-4130655 GCF_052324685.1 Brachyhypopomus gauderio
TAAAAGATCCATCAGCAGGTCCCGCAGACGTCCCACAAGCCCAGCACAGGCAGGCCGCCCTCACGAGGTCTCTGGCTGATCATTAAGACATAACCAACAGCAGTCTCTATACAACGAGCCTCCTTATCAACTACCGTGGAATTTTTACTGGGCTTCTGATTGTAAATGGTAATAAGCCTCATAAATACGGTTTCAATACAAAACAAGCCAGGGCAGCAGCTTGAAGGATCTCACATCACACAGCAAGGACACGACACTCAGGAACACACAGAATGAGACTAAAGCAACCGGTTCTCTGATTCCAGAAAATTAAGTTGTTGGCAAACAGTTTAATATAAATGCAGGCAACCAAAACCAGTCCACAACCCAGAGGGGAAAACAATAAATATACAATGGCCGGCAACAAGCAGGGAAGGAGAGAACAAACGAAAGAGGTTAGGGATCGGCAAAAAGGGTAAACAGGAACGGAAGGGCGGTTGGCAACAGTAGAAACAAACAGGCTACAATAGACACAATGGCTGGGAAACCCAAGAGATAACTCAGGCAAGACTTCACACAGACAGCCGCAAAACGGGAGGCTTATAAAAAGCACTAATGAGGATACAACGAGAAACAGGTGAGATAAACAAGGGAATTGACTCCAGCAAGGGGGATTGTGGGAATTGGAGTGCGAAAAGATTAACGCCAATGCAACGTAAAAGGGTAAGAAGAGGAGAAGGATAAAAAGAGTGAAGAAGTATGGGAGGAGAGGAAAGGGAGGAGTAGGTGTGAGAAGAAGAAAGAGAGGAGAAGGAGAGGAAGATGAAGAGAGAGAGAGGGAGAGGAAGATGAAGAGAGATAGGGAGAGGAAGGTGGAGAGAGAGGGAGACAGGGAAGAGACAGGAGGGAGGAGGGTAAGTGTTGAAAAGTCCTTCATGGCGTGAGAGGAGAGGCCAGCTGTGCGGAGGTGTAGAAAGTGCTGCTCCACTCATCTCAGCTGTGAAAACAGTCATCACACACACACACACACACACACACACACACACACACACACACACACACACACACACACTAGAGAGTGAGCTATTGATAGATCTCTGGTATAATTACGTTCAGTAAACAGAATGCACTTCACATGGTTAAAACACTTCAGTTTCACTTGTTGTTCTTCAGTGAAAACAGCGAATTAATCCCAATTAAACAAAAGAACGCTGAAATGGTACCAGTTTTGGCATCAAACACGCAGCTCTATATACAGTAGAATGGACCATTTAAGATAAACACATGTGGTATGGGGGGGGGGGGGGGGTGTGAGAGACGAGTGGATGGGGACCACTCAACACTTTAAAAGTCAAACACCAGTGAGCTGCTCACTGAGCTGAACACAACCTTAGGGACATTTAGCATGAATTATATAATACAGAACACAAACACACACCCACACATGCACACAGGCTTTCTCTTAACGCATTGCTTTATTAATGGTGGCAGTCTTCTTAATGGCTGTCCTGGGTCAAAGAAGAGAAGTCACTGGTATTAGGTCAATCATGTAATCACCCTTGTTGGTCAGATGCTGATACTCCTTATGGTCACTGTACTCCCAGGACAGCTGTGTCTTCTATGGGTGTGAACATGGAGTCAGCTTGGATGAAACAGAGGACCAGTTCATAATTTCTCCTCTTGACCATATGATGCCTAAGCCAAGGGCCCTAAAACAACAGAATGTCAATCCCAGATGACAGATGATACAATCACAAACTAATCACAAAATAATCAGGAAGTGCTTTCATTGTAGTTGTAATGCATACTGTGTTTTCTTCAGTACCCTCTCAGAGCCCAGATGCTGTCTTTCCAGTCTTTTCACCTAGTGTGTAGGATTACAAAGGCAGATGTTACTATCATGTACTGAGTGCGCTAAGATGAAACTTCCTGCCTAAGCTGAATCAACTGGTCCTGCCACCCTAAAGAAGCAATTATTTCCATTTTTTGATTACACTGACATAGAAGTAATCAAAAATGCCAAAATACCCATTTTGTTAGCATTTCTCATTTTCCTCCTTAGTCATTTGCGAATGACTAGTGCTCGTAGGTTTTGGTTCATGAGTGTTAGTGCTGGACCTGGGAGGCATGGCTGATCTTTGTACTCTCTTCAGATTGTTCAAACAAACTGAGAGATCTGTCAGCTGACCCAGGGTCAGGGCATCACCGTGACTGGCCATCTCATTTTGTAATCCTGGTTGGAACAAGAGCCCTATTGTTTCATATTGATTGAATGCCAATGTGTGGAAGCTGAGGAGAGATTCACAAGTGGTCTTGATACCTTCTCTGAGGTTGAACAATTCCTCTCGGGATGCCCTGCTCTTTGGTGGACGATTGAAAACAGCCTGGAGAATAGCTGTGTTCAGATGTCACCTGGAGAATAGCTGTGTTCAGATGGTCCTCCTGGAGAATAGCTGTGTTCAGATGTCACCTGGAGAATAGCTGTGTTCAGATGTCACCTGGAGAATAGCTGTGTTCAGATGTCACCTGGAGAATAGCTGTGTTCAGATGTCTCCTGGAGAATAGCTGTGTTCAGATGTCACCTGGAGAATAGCTGTGTTCAGATGTCTCCTGGAGAATAGCTGTGTTCAGATGTCACCTGGAGAATAGCTGTGTTCAGATGTCACCTGGAGAATAGCTGTGTTCAGATGTCTCCTGGAGAATAGCTGTGTTCAGATGTCACCTGGAGAATAGCTGTGTTCAGATGTTCACGTATCCTAGAATAAACCTGCTTTAGTGTTTATTCCAGTCCACGTCCATCACTACAATTAGGATAAGCTCTACAAAGCCGAAAGTTTGATTAAACAGCAATTGTTCATCATGTGAAGACACATTTATCGTTTTATTATACACAATAACTGAAGGACTATTTGATGGCAATAAATTGTTTATTACTGTGTACAGTATAATCTACAAGATTTACAAATCCTTTTTGAAGGCCATATTGCACACAATGAGAAGGGTGTACCGATGGGATTTTAATGAGTGTGTTATATATGTTCTTACTTTACAGAGTCCAATGTCACAGAATGACCAAGAAAGAGAAAGTGGAAAGATAAAGAAGTTGGAAATGTAAAAGAATTCCAACCCAGAGGAACATTTTATTGCTCAAATGCTTTGGACACTTATTTGTGATTCTCACTTAAGTTTCATTTACTTTGTCAGATGTTTCTCCTAAAATTGCTTAGGATGGAGGTTTCCTTATCAGACATGGGCTAAACCAGCTAGTTAACCAGGTTAGCTCGTTAACCAATATAGCACTAATCTGATGAGGACTCGTTGTCTCAGAGTATTTTCTCCTTAGTTTACAGTTCCGTTAACGTCATACAATTAAAACAGAGTTTAACCACAATGTCTATTTATTTTGTCACATAGCTTAATGCAGTGGTTCCCAAAGTGGGGGGGCGCGCCCCCTAGGTGGGGCGCGGAGCTATTGCAGGGGGGGCGCGGAGCTTGAAAGTAAAACGTGCACATGTGTTAGGGATGCACCGATTCCGATATTAATATCTGAAAAAATTCTAGATCGGGTATCGGGGACAATGTGACCGATCCATAAAAACAGATCTATTCAGTCTAATTCTATGCTTGTATTGCTTGCTTTTTGGTGTTAGTTCAACCTTAATACTCGCGCTGGTGGTATTCCACTTAGTCCGTTTATTTGCTGGTTTACCAAAATAAACCTGGGCTCCAGCAATACTTCATTGTTCATACATGAACTGGTGAGTTGTCCAAAGCTCATTTAATGCATTACTTACAGAAATAAAATAGCTAAATAAAACAACAATATTCCATACGCGCGCTCAACTCGCTCCCTTAAAGAGACAGTACACATATTTCTGGCCGTTACATGCTTTGTGCTCTGCGTGATGTCTGCGCTTGCAAACTAGCTGCATATGCACGGACGTAATTTTGGGGGGGGACGGGGGGGACATGTCCCCCCCACTTTTTCAAAAGCCGGCTTTGGTCCCCCCCAGTTTTTACAGTTAAAACCAAATATTTAAATAGCGACGAATCTATGTCCCCCCACTTTTGAAATCAAAATTACGTCCATGTGCATATGTATTGCTGTTTCTCTTATTTCATCTCCTTATTTATTTTAAATTATATTTAGAATTCTTGAACAATTTAAAAGGTTTCTTGCAGTTTATTTTTTTCATGTTTGACCAAAGTTGTGAACCTATTGTTTTTGTAAGTTTTCAACACATCCCTAGTCAAGGGGGGGGGGGGGGGGGGGGGGGGGGGGGGGGGGCGCAAAAATATTCTCATCTACTAAAGGGGGGCACGGCAGAAAAAGTTTGGGAACCACTGGCTTAATGGATACTGATGAGCTAACTAACCAATTTAGCTAGTTACAGTATTTGAATAACATTAATGGCGCCTTAAACAATTAATGGAGCAGAACACCTGTGGGCATTCGTTATCTACACATGTACACATATATACATTTCTACATATATTTCAAGACCAGCTGAACATACTGAATAATTTTGTTTTTCAAAACAATTTACATAGCTACCAGGCATTTGTGTCAATTGTTAAATACTGTTGCTACTGTTAGTGATAGCTTATCAACATCACTAGCCTGCTAGCGAAAAGACCATTAAGCTAGTTATGCTACAAGACTAAAAATAGCTAGCTAAACTGGCTAAAAGCTAGCTGGCCTGCTACTGCATATGTTGAACAAAAAAGCTCAAAAAGATACAATACAATTTCTCAATATGTATATTTTGAACATACAATATGCTCTAGAATATCTACAATTTACAATACGTAGTTTCGTTTTTTGCAAGCGTCAAATTCATTGACAGTTCTGCCAGGAATTTGAACTCACCATTCATCGCAGTTTTCCAACGATCGAATTCCCTGATCATGTTCATAATGGATTTATGAGACATGAGATAAGTCATGAGAGAATCTGAGCACAATGTGAGACTTTTGAGAAGCGGGACACTTATGCTAAAGTCTCCTTTGTCTTTCCAAAAGATCTCATTGTTCTCTAGGAGAAACTACAGAGAGATTTATGAGATTTCCTTTTTGATTTTTTGTTCTTCTGGGAATGACTACTTTATGTCAAAGATAGAGTTCAGTATACAGCCTAACCCTAATCACACTCAACGTATAAGTGGCCAAAGAGTGCACAAACAGTCTTACAATGTTTTTAGGTCAAAATTAGGACATCTAAGGTGCATACAAGAAAGACCAAAACTCCACTAACCCCTCCCCCCCTCCCCAATCCTGCCGTCTACATTAGCAGTGAGAGGAATTGCATGTCCCTCAAGGCTAAAACATCAAATGACATAACAGCCATATATCCAAACACAGTGTGCTCCAAAAATAGCCCAACACTGGATGTTAGCCCCAAGGTCTATGAAAATGATTTATGGTGTGACACTCACGGAGCACCCAGGTAGAGCTCCACCCTGAACTTCCCTCCCGTTACCTTCTCAGATCTCCTCCACAACCATCCAACACCACATAACCCTGGACACTAAACGTCTGGAGTTGAAAAAACATCTAGGCTGAAATCCTATCAAGTTGGATTGTGGAGTTGGTTACAGAAACTGTGCCTTGTGGTCACAGTGCCATGACTCATGGTCCATTGTGACAGAACTACGAATGTGTTGTTGTGGATTACTGCCACTGGGTTGCTATTAATGGCTTGATAAATGGCTCTATGTCCTTACCTGCTTTACCTGTTCCCAAGCATTTATTTTGTGTGATGAAGTGTGATGTCCAGCAAACAGGAAAACCATCAGCATAAGACAAACAGAAGTTCTAAACTTACTATGTACTATGTGTGACTGGCCTTCGCTGTTAGTGTGTGCAGGGCAGTGTTGCGTCGAGGATAGTGTTTGTGCTTCTGATGTTCATGCGGAGTGGAGTAGAAATGGCGGCAGTGGTGTTATCACAAACGTGCAGCAGGAGAAGGTTCTACAGGGTTGGGAGATGATGAGTAGGAGCTGAGGGATTCCTGTGGTGAGGCAACGAGTGTGTGTGTGGGGACACGTCTGGAGTTATATCTGTGGACATGTCTGGAGTCATGTCTGTGGACATGTCTGGAGTCATGTCTGTGGACATGTCTGGAGTTATGTCTGTGGACATGTCTGGAGTCATGTCTGTGGACATGTCTGGAGTTATGTCTGTGGACATGTCTGGAGTCATGTCTGTGGACATGTCTGGAGTTATGTCTGTGGACATGTCTGGAGTCATGTCTGTGGACATGTCTGGAGTCATGTCTGTGGACATGTCTGGAGTCATGTCTGTGGACATGTCTGGAGTTATGTCTGTGGACATGTCTGGAGTCATGTCTGTGGACATGTCTGGAGTTATGTCTGTGGACATGTCTGGAGTCATGTCTGTGGACATGTCTGGAGTTATGTCTGTGGACATGTCTGGAGTCATGTCTGTGGACACGTCTGGAGTTATGTCTGTGGACATGTCTGTGGACATGTCTGGAGTCATGTCTGTGGACATGTCTGGAGTCATGTCTGTGGACATGTCTGGAGTCATGTCTGTGGACATGTCTGTGGACATGTCTGGAGTCATGTCTGTGGACATGTCTGGAGTCATGTCTGTGGACATGACTGGAGTCATGTCTGTGGACATGTGTGGAGGGGTTAGGGACATACTTAAAACCTGTTGCTAAACTGATTAGCAATAAAAATGTGTGTGTCTATTTGATACTTGCTTGCTAACCTGCATCCTAGCATGTTTGGTAGAATGTCAGTATGTCCAGAGAATAGAGATCTAGAACCATATGGACAAAGTCTGTAATAAAATAAATAAAATAAAATAAATAAAATAAAATTACTGCTGTATATCTAACCGACGAGAATATTTACAAGGTACACAATATTCACCTGCACTCTGAACACTCTAGATTACTTGAGACAATAGGGATTCAGTTTACTCAACTCTGCTATTTAACTTGCTTCATCCTTATAATCTCAAGCTATTTGCTTTCTGTAATGCTTATATTAACAGGAGGCTTAATGCACACAGCTCACTGGATATGTTTACACATCCTCGGTAGGGTTGTGTCTAGGTTAGAGGTGATATAGGAGCAAATTCTCAGGAATTTCCCTTGGCGAGATTAGCGTTAGTCGCTAGCGTTTCAGTGATGACTGCTGTGTTTGTGAACTCTTGGTTAATGACTATGATTCTTGTTGTAGTTTCCATAACAGAGAAAGGAAGGAGGATATTTTGCCGGTTGTACGTGCTCTCTCTGTGTCTGACACAGATAAAACGTGAATAACTCTGACCTGTCTGTTTGGAACACCCTCTAGCAGGACCTATTTTTCTCTCCCAGTGGGGTTGAAAATGAGAAACCCTTTTATTGCACATGCAGGTTATTCTGAAGCGTCAGGTTCGCTCGGGCGTGGTAATGAGTTTTGTAATGGCATCGTGTTTGCACGCAAGTGGGCACACACATTCCAAGGTATGTACGGAGAAGGAAGCTGTTTTTCTCATATCTGGAGGCTTATTTACATAGCAGTCCAAAACTGAGATACTACTAATATATAAGTTCAAAACAGGTAAGCTCGGAATTGGAGAAAGATTGTGGTCCCTTGACCACACGGCCTTCATCTGGTGAAGATCACGAAGTCGGTCTGCCAAACGACTAGTAATAATCGAGTGAAACATTACTTACCAAACCGTGAGACTGGTATAGGGTGAATTGAAACATACATTCTCTTCACTGACACCACCCGGCTGAGTGAGTGTTGTGACCACTGCAGCCTGTCGATTCTGTCAGTGTGAGTGGGAATGAGAGTGAGTTGGGTGGAGTAGAGTGATGAAGGGTGGGGTGTGATTGTAGGGTTTGGTAGAGGAGTGCAGGTGTGGGGCATGTGTGTCCAGCATACAGATGTTGGCCAGTAGATCCCAAAGTTGATGCTTCAGATTTGGAGCCAAAGGTTGTATCAGTCATGAAAGTGGCTACGTGTGCACAAAAGCATGTCCATACACACACACAAAGACACCCTGACACTGCACAACTGTAATTAGAAAGCAGAGAACTGCGGTGACTCAAAGACCATGAAAACTGTACCACCACACAAAGACAAATGATGGAAAAGTAGATTTGAATATAGCCCGTATCTTGTCTAAACTTTTCCTCTGCTAAATCTTTCCCACTATCATTTAGGGATGTCCCGATCCAGCTTTTTGAACTTCCGATCCGATACCGATATTTATTTGCACTTCCGATCCGATACCGATATCGGCCGATACCGGCCTATCCGAGCATGTATTAAAGTTTAGAGTTATTTAGCCAACTTACTTTGTTGTCAAACTCATGTTGAAAAGCGTTTTACTCTTGATAACAAGTAGCCAGCTGAATTAGGTGTGTTTGAATAATACACAATGGTTGGTAAGGAGAAACTGACCTGTTTATTTAGCAATTAATAAACTCAAAATAGATAAAATATTAAATAACAAACAGAAATAGCATCAGTAAACCAAGGATTAAAAAGCCACAAGTGCAAATAATATTGTAAATTATATTTAAAAAAAAACACACAACCTGAGAGGAAAATAGTCTATTATTAACATTAACATCCATCAGTGCTCTTGAACAAGTGTAAACCAAAGCTTAAAAAAATCCGTGCACATATCGTAAACTAATTAAAAGCAAAATGCCTTCTACTCCACACTTTGCTGCTCCATCCCCATCTATACACTCCCTTCAATTCAAACGTTTCTGCCAGTGTTAGTTGTGTAGGACCTTTCTTTTTGTCTTCGGTTTTCATTAGAAACTCGTCATGTTGTTTATGGTGGTATTTCGCTAAATGCTTGATTAGATTGGTGGTATTAAAAGTTCTTACAGCTTTACCACAACGCTTGACTTTACTGTGGCATATGTTGCACTCTACCTCTTCGTCTTTGTCATCCTTTAAGGTAAAATAATCCCACACAACTGACCGATAACTTCAAATTTACACGGCGGTCCGAGATGCCACGGAGCTAAATTGGGGGCTCGTGTGCTGAAGGTGTGCTGGAAAATGCGGACCGGATTTTACTCTCACTAGCAAAAACTGGAATGGATTATCTAAATGGGTGCGCTGGAAAACCGGGATCGGACTTAAAAAAACTGGATCGGGAGTCTGGATCGGCATTTTCTCGTGTCTGCCGATCCGATACCGATACGCATTTTTTGCTAATATCGGCGGCCGATCCGATCCAAATATCGGATCGGGACAACCCTACTATCATTACAGAGTTTCTGTGTTTGTTCTTTGTTGTGTATCCTCTGATGAAACTACAAACAGCAGTCAAAGAAGCGTTGACACATGTGGAGAGCTTAAACTGGATCTGCTGAGCTGAAATCCCCCATGCATCATGGATGTATTCACCCAGGCACACGAAAGCTTCCCACCACACATGCAGCCTTTCCATGATATCTAGACAATAATAAAAAAGAGTGCAAACAATGTTTCTCGATGCAACCATTTCTTAGAAATCTCTTTAGCCAAAATTCCATCAGTGTGTGCGCCCACTGACAGACACACACACACACACTGCGTGTGCTGCTGGAGTGATCGTAGTACTTTCGCCACGGCCGTTTTCCCTTCTGTGAGTGTGGAATGAGGACAGCGCACACCTGCTCGGCCTCGTGCAGGTGCACGTAAAACCTGAACGCAGTGCGGCTCGTCCGGAACGAAAGCTGACCCTGGGGTCCCACGCCCAGGGTTAAGTTCACGGGCAACGATCCGTCATCACGGCGCACCTTCCCAAGCAGGGCGCGACAGGACCGGGAAGAGGGAGGCGTGCCGCACCTGCGCTCGTTAAGCGGTGACGGGAAGACATCCGAACTATGCGGAGACTCCCTTCATCTCCGTTCATGCCTGCCAGGGACACAGCGCCGCTACTAAAGCTGTGGAATGCGCCGTTTTCTGGATGCATTTGAAAAAAAAAAAACATTTTGTCTCTTGTTTGTCATAGTGTTGCATGCTGGTGCGAAACAGCGTCTCTAGACGTAGTGGTAGTGCCCAACGGAGGGAGGATTTCAGAGTCTGGCTCAGCGAGTTGAAATAATAAATTATGCTCAAGATAAACCTGGGCAGCCATGTTAATCTTATTCAGAGTGTTTCAGACAATGTGAGGAATGTTTATGCACTCAAAGCTCTAATGTTACTGGGTAATTACTCTCGAGGCCAACACACGTTTGTCAGTCGAGCTGGTGTGCTCGATCTTGAAAATGTAACCGAAGCCAGGAAGGTGTTGACGTAACCGTGCAGTCACCTCGCAAAACTATCTCACCTGGCATCTGGGGAAGCGTGAACCTGTGTGAGAAAGTCTGTGACCCCGACGCTCACAGGGCTCGGCCGTGCGTTTTGTGCCAAAACAAAAGAGAGTGCCAGCGGCTCGAGCCACCTGACGTCCCCCCCGGCCCCCGGCCCCCCTCCACCGGCGCTTTCATCCCCAGCCCTCCCCTCTGGGCCCCCGCAGTGCCCTCCTGGCTGGCTGGTTTGTTGGCAGAGGGCTTGGCTCCTCGTGGAGATCGGGGTAGGGAAGGGGCTGTTTGGTGGAGTCATATGAGGCTGGAGAACAGGAAGTGCTTTCATCTCCACCACCCGTCCAACTCTGACCCTCTATTGTGTGAGCAGAAGCTGCTGCTGCCCGTTTCTCCAATTAGCGTAAATGTTATTTTCAGCCTCCAACTCAAGGTATGAAAGGGCTAAACGTGTTCTGTTACTGCTTATGGGCCACTTGTTCTGGTTCCAGAATCACAAACACATATAATCTAATATTTAATCTGCTTAACTTTGCCTATTGGTATGTATCTGTTCTAATGATCATATCATAACTCCCAGAAATTCTTCCCAGACCTCACATTTATCTAGATGTTTTGAAGCTCTAATAGATTTAGCTCTAACAATGTAGATTCAGTGATAATAAGGTGGTACTTTTTGAATGTCAGTCTTCCATAACCCTGCTAAAATTGTCCTCCACATCAGACCGTCTTGACGTAGCAATCACACGCCCCATTAGCGTATTTGTGTCACACGATCAAAGGCCACACGGTGAAACAAAGGTCAGCAAGACGACATCCCTGCAGTGGCTGTGACATCACGAGGACGAGAGTTCCTTCCCTTTCCCTGGTTCTGTTCACGTGCCCTTCCTCTGACCGATGTCAGCCCAGACTGCAGGTCACGATCGCACCAAAGACCCCCCAGAGAGAGATCCTGCTGGCTCCTGCCGATCCACAATAGAAAGCCCCTCGCTCCCACAAACTCCTCCCTCCACCCCGCAAGACTTTGCGAAAAAACCCGATGAAGGAAAGAAAACATCCTCTCCGAGCCGAGGCTGCGGGCAGCTTCCTGAGCAGGTTAAGCCCAGCGCCTTGGAACGAGCTTCCCTGTTTAGTAACAGAGACTCTGGGGTGTCCTGTTTGTCTCTTTCACGCCAGCTGCTCCCGACATGCAGATGAGCCTTTGAGTTTCTTAAAGGTGGGAGGCCGGACAGGCAAAGAGAACCGGACTAACGTCGAAGACAGAATATAAACTACATGGTTTTAATCAGCATCATTTTTAGCCCCATAGTTGTGAGTGAAACAGTGTTGGAATGGTACAGCCCTTTCTGATTATATGAGTGCAACAGTGTTGGAATGGTACAACCCTTTCTGATTATATGAGTGCAACAGTGTTGGAATGGTACAACCCTTTCTGATTATATGAGTGCAACAGTGTTGGAATAGTACAGCCCTTTCTGCTGATATGCAGCATTCTGCAGTTTCTACAGGGCCTGTGACATCACGTCCAGCAGACAACCTGATTGGCCGACAGATTGTTTATGCCCCTCCCACCTGACGGGAGCATGCAAGCTGCACTATTCCTGATGTGACATGCGGTACAAATGGGACTCAAGCTGTCTAAGCTGTTGAGATAGTAGCCCAGCACTAACGCACCAGGAGACTGGTTAAAATAAACTGTGCATGGTAGCCTGACGACTACCATGCAGTGCTTCTGTAGCTAATTATAACTCAAAGGTAAAGAATACTGTACATACATCATGAGTACTAGATTTTGTGTTATTATTTTTTGCATGTTAGAGGTTAGAGTTCATATTCAGGTTAGATATAGCTGCTTTCTGGTGTCATGACTGACAGCCCAGTGCCTGTGTGCACAGAACAGAAATGGGATTCCCCCACACACACACTTCCACGTCTTCATCCTCACACACACACACACACACACTGCAGGTTAGCATCACGCTACCATTAGGCTCTGCTGGGGGAAACACTGGGTCCACAGACAGACCCGGGGCAGTGTCAGTCATTAATGGAAAGCACAGGAAACAGATTTCTGTCTTTGTGGGTGTGGAAGTCATTGGAGGTGCATTCTTGCTTCCTTGCTTGCCTGGAAAGAGACAGGGTAAATTGCAAAACTCAGTTTTATCTGTTTTGTCTACAACGGTGTTTTCGGGTTAATTTTGCAGAACCTTCCCATCCATAATAAAACGCAGTAAGTAGAAAGAGATGGTGGTGCGTGTGAGGATCTATGGCAGTGTGTTTACATGCTTCATGAGCGACGTGTGATGGAAAATGGCAAGAAAAAACACACAAAGCTTCTTTGTCTTTGTGAGTCAAGCAGCTAAGCATGAAATTAAAACATCTACTCCAGTAAACATTGTGACAACAGGTTCTGCCATTCGTGGAGGTCACATGGTAACTTTTTCTGGGTGTTTTCTAAAAGCTACATTCTCCCTTGTGCACAAGACAAAATCAAACATGCGCCATCAGAGAACACATTATACCAAACGCATGTAAACAGATGAAATCGCTAGTGTGGACCAGGCCTGAGAAAAGACCATAACTAGCATGTCTAATTCTTAAGAGGATCATATTTTTTCTCTAGATCCTCAAATCTCAAATTGTATGCTAACTGTCTGCTAGCGGGTCTGGGCCGCGGTGTGGGGCACAGCTGATGGAAGGCTCCTCTGTGCGTGAGATTACTGTTTGCTTGAGGCTTTGTTTATGTTTCTGCAATCTGTCAGTGAAAGAGCACAGGGGCAGATAGCGCTTGTGCTCCCCCCCCAACCCGTACGGGAGACACACCGCCCTGGCAGGTGGTTCAAAGCCCGCCACATCTCACCTGTCATCTTGTCGTGAGAATGTCGGCCGGCTGGGCTATTCACAAGGCTGGAGGTGTAGCAGAGGAATGGGGAAAGCCTCAGAGTCTTTTCTCGCACCGTATTCTTTGACGTAATCGCGGTGTGGAAGTAATCGGGGCTCAGAATCAAATTCTGATATGCTCCAGTACAAGGACAACTGTGGTTGTTTGACGTCACATCTTGAGTGACATGTTGTCATGACAGGACTATCGTGAACCTGAAAGATCACACTGATAAAAAGTGGCAGAATAGAGATTTTTTTCCATTCACAGGGTTCAAATAACGTAGCATATGCATTCTCTCAATCATAATGTAGGTGGTGTCTCCTCACATATTTGCCAAAGCATATTTTGTTTGTTAATCACTGAAGCTTAAATTATGTATCATATTTCAGTGGCAATCGGCCGATCCTCTGTAGCACCCCCCCCCCCCCCCCCCCCCACCATGCTCTTCCAAGGTTCCTGATTGGCTGGTAGTGTCTTGGGACACTGTACATGGTCCACCAGGGTTCCTCAAGGTTCCATATCCAGACAATACGTTCTCCCTCATGCTGAGGTTTGAAAAATAATCAGATTCTTCCCAGATGTTTATATAAAAGTGATTCTGTGCATCTTATCAGATGGCTGTGATCTGATTGTGGATGAGACGGTTCATTAAATGAAGCGCAACCAATTCTCACGCACCTCTGGCAGGGTGTGGGCGGCAGACGCTACCGTGGAGACGCCGCTGGGTGTTGGGCTCTCAACTCGCCTGTGGGGTTCTCCTTTCAGACGGGACCATTGCTGTCTCAGAAAATGGCAAAACTGTCAGGTCCTGAAGTTCATAAGCTCCTCGTTTACTTCAAGATAATGAAATTAATTCATTAACTTCTTTATGATTTATGCTTTAAGTAAGATTAAGAATTTGATGGATGGATTTTGGAATGGTGGATTCTCAGCTGTGAGACCACAGGACCATGATGTCATGCTGATTCATTTACATATTCATTTGCACAAAACACTCCACTAAAATGTCTTCAATAGAAACACCTGCTTACTACCTGTTTTATTCAAAGTACTACAGATGTCCAGTTAAAACTCACCTGTACAGTACGGTAAAAGCTCACCTGTACAGTACGGTTAAAACTCACCTGAACAATGCAGTTAAATATCGCCTGTAGAGTACGGTTAAAACTCACCTGTACAGTACGGTTAAAGCTCACCTGTACAGTACGGTTAAAGCTGTGGCTCAAACACTGTAACTGCACAAATATCCAGTGGTCAGATGGCTACCGATGTAGCTGTCAGGTTCCTGTTATGAAATATAACTCAAAAACAGATATATGCAAATATATATGCAAAGAGTCAAATGAGTGGAGGGCCACTATGATCAAAGGCTTCAATTAGACCCACAGTTGTGCATGGGGGGGGGGGGGGGGGGGGGGGCAGTTTCTGAGGAGCGCCCCCTACTGGCCGTGTCTTTGTTCGGTCTTTTGTGCTGGTCTGCTTTTGTCTTGCCCCGTGCTGTTGAAACAGGAGCTGCTGAGTTGTGTTGCAGGAAGTGCCGGTAGTGCTCGCTCCTGCCCTATGCTCAGATGCCTGCCTCCACCCTGCCAGTCTACACCACGGGCTCCACCCAGCTCCGCCTCCACCCGCCTGGCTGTGCACTCCACAGGGCACCGTGGAGCTCCCTCCCACCGCAGAAGACCTTTGGATCTCTAAAGGACTTTCATGCACCACATATTCTGCGTGTTTTCACAGCAGTCACACCAAACTGTTTCTTGATCAAACAAACTACATTCAGCTTGGGAATCAAGTCCAGTAGCATTACCTTGTCATTTTTATTCAGGTGAATAAGCCACTCTTGGACTTGAGATCGAATACCGAAACGTGAATTAACTTAACATGTTTGAAATATGTATATTATAAGATGTTCACTCTGTGCCCAGAACCCAAGTAGTTCTGTTAATTCTGCATTACTGCTTATGATTGTGGATCTTGTTAGATAACTGTGCTGAGGTTTCAGCGTGTGTAAACAACTCTCTGGCAGGGTTCGTCAGCTTGAGGAGCACCTGACTCACACCACTGCTCTTTTATTCACAACCTCCAGTCACAACAAGGAGACAAGGAAGACGTCGCATGGCTGGCATTCCTATCATTCTCCATCTGGTCTGCAACACACACACACACACACACACACACACACACACACACACACACACACACACACACATACACACACATACACACACACACACACACACACACACACACACACACACACGTGTGTTATGTATGCAGGCATAGACTAAAAAACCTTTTTTTTCTCATATTTACATATTTAGAATATTCCAGGCCCATGAAAGTAAGAACAGAGACTTGCTGATTTATGTCTTATTGACATCAAATACTTTCATTTTTAACGTTTCCTAATGCCACTAAGCACTGGCCACTTTTTTGAATGTAACAACTGTTTTTGATTTGACAGTGCAATCACTTTCCTACACTATATGCTAGATTCACATAGCTGTATCACAGCCCCAAAACAACCAAACTCCTGTATCACAGCCCCAATACAACCAAACTCCTGTATCACAGCCCCAATACAACCAAACTCCTGTATCACAGCCCTAATACAACTAAACTCCTGTATCACAGCCCCAATACAACCAAACTCCTGTATCACAGCCCAATACAACCAAACTCCTGTATCACAGCCCCAATACAACCAAACCCCTGTATCACAGCCCCAAAACAACCAAACTCCTGTATCACAGCCCTAATACAACCAAACTCCTGTATCACAGCCCAAAACAACCAAACTCCTGTATCACAGCCCCAATACAACCAAACCCCTGTATCACAGCCCCAAAACAACCAAACTCCTGTATCACAGCCCTAATACAACCAAACTCCTGTATCACAGCCCCAATACAACCAAACTCCTGTATTACAGCCCCAATACAACCAAACTCCTGTATCACAGCCCTAATACAACCAAACTCCTGTATCACAGCCCCAATACAACCAAACTCCTGTATCACAGCCCTAATACAACTAAACTCCTGTATCACAGCCCAATACAACCAAACTCCTGTATCACAGCCCCAATACAACCAAACCCCTGTATCACAGCCCCAAAACAACCAAACTCCTGTATCACAGCCCTAATACAACCAAACTCCTGTATCACAGCCCCAATACAACCAAACTTCTGTATCACAGCCCCAATACAACCAAACTCCTGTATCACAGCCTCAATACAACCAAACTCCTGTATCACAGCCCTAATACAACCAAACTCCTGTATCACAGCCCCAAAACAACCAAACTCCTGTATAACAGCCCCAATACAACCAAACTCCTGTATAACAGCCCCAATACAACCAAACTTCTGTATCACAGCCCCAAAACAACCAAACTCCTGTATAACAGCCCCAATACAACCAAACCCCTGTATCACAGCCACAAAACAACCAAACTCCTGTATCACAGCCCTAATACAACCAAACTCCTGTATCACAGCCCCAAAACAACCAAACTCCTGTATAACAGCCCCAATACAACCAAACTCCTGTGTCAGAACTCTAATTACATACAAGCGCCTGTGTCAGTTGAATGTGAATTACTGGGGTTTCCGTGTGTAAAGGTAAAACAAGATGACATGTGCTGTACGAGTGTGCGTACTTCAAACCTGAATGATGAGTGTTTCTGTTTGCACAAAATATTGTGTTCTACACATAATTATTAATACATAATTATTAATACATAATTATTGTTGATGATTTTTTGTCCCTGTGTCGTTGTGGTTGTAGGTGTGGTGATGTAGCGTGGTAGTGTAGCGGTTGTAGGTGTGGTGATGTATTGTGGTGGTGTAAGGGTCGTAAGTGTGGTGATGTAGTGTGGTGGTGTAGTAGTTGTAGGTGTGGTGATGTAGTGTGGTGGTGTAGTGGTTGTAGGTGTGGTGATGTAGCGTGGTGGTGTAGCAGTCGTAGGTGTAGTGATGTAGCGTGGTGGTGTAGCGGTTGTAGGTGTGGTGATGTAGCGTGGTGGTGTAGCGGTTGTAGGTGTGGTGATGTATTGTGGTGGTGTAGTAGTTGTAGGTGTGGTGATGTAGCGTCGTGGTGTAGCAGTCGTAGGTGTGATGATGTAGTGTGGTGGTGTAGCGGTTGTAGGTGTGGTGATGTAGCGTGGTGGTGTAAGGGTCGTAAGTGTGGTGATGTAGTGTGGTGGTGTAGCAGTTGTAGATGTGGTGATGTAGTGTGGTGGTGTAGTGGTTGTAGGTGTGGTGATGTAGCATGGTGGTGTAGCAGTCGTAGGTGTAGTGATGTAGCGTGGTGGTGGTGTAGCGGTTGTAGGTGTGGTGATGTAGCGTGGTGGTGTAGCGGTTG
>NC_135224.1:4138155-4150655 GCF_052324685.1 Brachyhypopomus gauderio
GGTTCCAAACCTTTATGTCAGGGTTCCAAACCTTTATCTCAGGGTTCCAAACCTTTATGTCATGGTTCCAAACCTTTATGCCATGGTTCCAAACCTTTATGTCATGGTTCCAAACCTTTATGCCATGGTTCCAAACCTTTATGTCAGGGTTCCAAACCTTTATCTCAGGGTTCCAAACCTTTATGTCATGGTTCCAAACCTTTATGCCATGGTTCCAAACCTTTATGTCAGGGTTCCAAACCTTTATGTCATGGTTCCAAACCTTTATGCCATGGTTCCAAACCTTTATGTCAGGGTTCCAAACCTTTATGTCATGGTTCCAAACCTTTATGTCAGGGTTCCAAACCTTTATGTCATGGTTCCAAACCTTTATGTCAGGGTTCCAAACCTTTATGTCATGGTTCCAAACCTTTATGTCAGGGTTCCAGTTCTCTTTGCAGGACAATGTGAATGAGATACCAGAGTGTGTAGGATCAGTTTGCTGTCATGACTTGGAATGTATTTTGATTTTATGCACTAATACCTCATAAGGGATTCCAGTGTGTGTATGAGTGAGTTATCTGTATGAGTAGTGCTTCTGGATTGATGTGGGTTTTGCCCTTTAACAGTAAATGTATCACAAACAAAAACTAAATGATAGAAGCTCTGGGTTACTATCTGTTACAAGATCAGCGAGCATGCAGGCAACCCCCCCACCAACCCCCTCCTTCATTCTGACATGAGATTCATAGGGAGGCAAGTACACACACACACACACACACACACACACACACACACACACACACACACACACACACACACACACACACACACACACACACACACCAAGTTCATGTGCATGTGAGAGTGATGAGGTTCATATTTGCCATAGCATGATAAAAACTGCACATTGATTCAGCCCCAGTATCAGGTGAGCACCTTTCCCAGCATGCCTCTGTGCTCCCAGAGAGCAACTGTGCATGTACTGTTATTGTCTGTCAGCAGACTGAACTAGCATAGCAGCGTGTTGCTTAGCGGTGTGGGTGCTGCTTCACTGTGGGACTCACGGAGAGATTCAGCCGTCACCTCTCACCAAATGCATCACTGACAGCAGGTCCTGCTCACACTCACGGCCTTTAGCAGTGCTATCCAGAGTGAAAGCAATTTAGTGTTATACCCTGACTACAACCCTTGAATAAACTTGTGAGACTTACAAGAACTAACATTACCACAGCCCCTACGCCCAGTATCCACCCTACCTACATGTAGTCTTCTCCACCCGCCAGCATACAGCAGGAAGCCCAAACCCAGACACAGTTAGGCTGCCGGCAGCAAAAACACTCCTTACAGACATACTGGTGTCATTTAAGACACTGCTTTCCAACATACACTAATAAAACAGACTGGATAATCCATCTGCCTAGAGCTATCAGCATGTGTGTGTCAGCAAAAATAAACAAAAGGTCTTCACATGATTTATCACCGAAGATTCCCTCACAGAGCAGACGGGGGATCAGTGCTCCACTTTGCATTAGCTTCCGCTAGCCGATCATTTGAATAGACATAAAATCGCGTAAGGTGCCGTGTCCTGAGAGACGGACGGACAGACAGACGAGAGACGTGAGCTCTCATCAGCACAGATAGTAGCCCAACAACTGTATGCAAACAAGTTCAACCCCAACAACGTTCAAGGGGTTGATGAAGGTCTGGTGTGGTCTACAGGCCACAGGACCAACCAGACACAACAGTTGAGCTCAGTGTTGGAGACCAGTACCCAGCACAGCAGATCAGTGCCATCAGATAAAACGCTCAGTGGCGATAATTACTAGTGTCAGCTTAAACTGTTGCCATTCAAATAATACAATTGACAAGCAAATTTCTCCAGGTTGTCTTGACTTTGCTGGACTTTTTGTTCTTCTTCTTTTTTTTTTTTTTATCAAATGAACCTTTCAACTCTGTGAAAAATACATTGCGCTGCCATAAATAGCCGAGGCAGTTTGGGTTTGTGGCAGGTTGCTGCCTGCTGCCTGCTTGAGAAGTTTCTATTTTGGCGGTGTGTCTTCTCACCTACGGCCCGCGGAGAATAATCTGCCAGCACATGTGGAAACATAAAAAAAAAAAATATTGCCTCAGCAACGTCAATTAAAGTAGTGAGCAGTCAGGTTCACTCAGAGGTGACTGGAAGCGAGGTGTTTCGTGCATGTCTCTGTCTGTCTGCAGCGACGCTAATCGCCACTCCTGATTGGTTCGTTTTCGACGATACCCTGAACGTGTTCAGCCCAGCTCGTCCTAGCAGCAAATAAACAGCGAGTCCAAACAGCGCCTGATCCATTCCACGCACGGCATGCTGGGACGCACAATTACTAGGGAAGACTTACGCTCTCTCGTAGCAATGCTACGGTCTGGAGCTGACATGTGCTTTGCCTCTTTGAAAAGTTCCGGCTAATCAGATTGAGTCCTTATAAGAGTTGTTTTGCTCTCTTATGACTCTATGACCTTGTGTTTTTTTTTCTTTCTCCAACTCAGCTCACAAGGTGAATAAAGGTATGTTGACCCAGGGGTCGTGACCTCTGTCTCTGTGTCTCTGTGCTAATACAGCGAGCGTCCCTGTGCTGTAATCGTGAAGTCTTAACTGGTTTTATCTTGGTGTATGTTTTTCTTCACTAAGACCAGATGAAAATATATATTCTCATTTTCTATGACCCAACACTTTGGCTACACCTCAGCGTGATAAGGTGTGATATGATTATTAATCAGTGGTTTGGCTAAATCAGGCATTCAGCATTAATGCAGCTAATGTGAAATAAATGAGCCTGCGATTAGTGTTGTGGTCAGGGTGGGGTTGACCTCTACTGAATCATTCGGTGTGTGAGTGTGGGAGGGGCATCGGGAGCTGTGGTAGCTCGGTCCTGTTAATGCAGCTAGAGCAGGATGAGCTTAGGTCATCAGCTCATCGCTAGCACACACACTGATGAACATGTACAGCACACGGGGACACGTAGGGGCACCTGCCAGATTTCAGATTTTAAGTACAGCATTTAAAAAAAAGTAGGCGTGAGCAAAAGGGCCTCTTGGAGAGAGTTTGGTCTCTGAATGGCCTCTTGGAGAGAGTCTGGCCTCTGAATGGCCTCTTGGGGAGAGTTTGGTCTCTGAATGGCCTCTAGGTGATGCAAGCATGCATACAAGCTTTGACCGTGACGTCACGATTTGAAGTCCTGAAATATTTGTGTTTATTGTTTATGAAGTCAGTCGGATATCAATTTCCAACCGTCTAAAACACCTCAATCCTAAATCAGTGGCCATAACCTGCAGTCTCGATGAAAGCCCGGCTTGTGATTCTAGCGGGCACGCCGCGGCCGGAGTCTGGGGCCCAGGGTGTAGCTCACACCAGCCCCCATCAGCCTGTGGCAGCCGTGGCAGACGGACCAGCACGGCAAAGCAGTCGCATACCACACGTCACTCAGTGCACGATGTTTTGCCAGACTGCGGGGTTTCCTCGTCCTAGACTGAGTACACGCCCGCTCAGAGAGCCGCGCTGCGTGGGGAGTTGTTTGTTCTGAAAGGTTTCTCATTCTGCCTGTCCTACATTTTATTAACTAAACAATTGTCCTGTGGTCTATGTGTGGTACGCCTGGGAGACTGTGCTGAAAACATCAGTCAGAGAGTAAATGATTAGCACACCTTAAAAGCTGTCATTAGACAGTCACAGGCAGGAGATTTAGGGCCGTCCTGCCCGACTGCAGTGGGGTAGTCACCACAGCCTCCTCTCCTGTCTGGGCTTGTTCAGCAGTTATCACATCACAACAGTTTGGGAGAAAGCAAACGCCTACAGCTGTGCTGAACTGATTTCTGTAGATTGAGTTACGGCGAGTTTAATGGAGCACTGGAGGTGATGATCACTTTTCCTGAAAGTATCCGATGGAAGTTTTGCTTTTCCCGCTTGCGAGCCGCGTGTGGGGGGGATGCCTGAGGCTGCGGTGGTGGCACGGTAGATGCTGAGGGCCCTCCTCCTCTCCTCCTCTCCTCCTCTCCACCTCCACCTCTCCTCCTCTCCACCTCTCCTCCTCTCCACCTCCACCTCTCCTCCTCTCCTCCTCTCCTCCTCTCCTCCTCCACCTCTCCTCCTCTCCACCTCCACCTCTCCTCCTCTCCTCCTCTCCTCCTCTCCACCTCCACCTCTCCTCCTCCTCTCCTCTTCTCCACCTCTCCACCTCCACCTCTCTCCCTCTCCTCCTCTCCACCTCTCCTCTTCTCCACCTCTCCTCCTCTCCTCCTCTCCTCTTCTCCACCTCTCCTCCTCTCCTCCTCTCCTCCTCTCCACCTCTCCACCTCCTCCTCTCCTCCTCTCCACCTCCACCTCTCCTCCTCTCCACCTCCACCTCTCCTCCTCTCCACCTCTTCTCCTCTCCTCCTCCTCTCCACCTCCACCTCTCCTCTCCTCCTCTCCACCTCCACCTCTCCACCTCTCCACCTCTCCTCCCCTCTACCTCCACCTCCACCTCTCCACCTCTCCACCTCTCCTCCCCTCTACCTCTCGTCCTCTCCTCCTCTCCACCTCCACCTCTCCTCCTCTCCTCCTCTCCTCCTCTCCTCCTCTCCACCTCCACCTCTCCTCCTCTCCACCTCTCCACCTCTCCACCTCTCCTCCTCTCCACCTCTCCACGCCTCCACCTCTCCGCAGGTTCAGTAAGTGTTTGCTGTGTTCTTCAGCGCACTCTCAGAAGAAAGATAAGATCAGGGAGTGAGAAGGATTAGCAGCGTGTGTGTTCTCACAGCTGGGTGGGACTTTTATACTAACACATGGAGGAGAGAGGAACTTTCATACACACACAGGAACGCAGGAAGCATCTTCAACAACCACACTTCACCAAAGCTTTCTTTTAGTACAAATATTAAAATTTTTTTGTAAAATATTAAAATTTTTTGTAATTTTTTGTAATTTTTATTACAATTTTCCAGAATCTGCTTTAGTGTCCTTAAAACATTTTACCATGTAACATCTCTTCCATATCCCAGCAGGACTGTTTTAACAGTGATGTTTCTGGGGATAATTATTCTTTCAGCAGTGAAGTCACTTGAGCTTTCTGACTGTAATTCTGCAAAAACAGGGACAAGCTACTCAGACAAACTCAGACAGAAACCCAGCGTGGCGAGCCCAGTCAGTCACTGCAGAATGGCCGAGGGTGGGCGGGCCTGGGGGCGGAGCCAGGAGGCTTCGCATCTCGTGCAAACCTTATGCGTGAGTAGGTTGTTTAGTTCTTTTGGATTTAAAGAGAGAAAAAAAGGCACAGGAGGGAGAAAGAGAGAGAGAGAGAGAGAGAGAGAGAGAGAGAGAGGGGGGGGGAGGGAGAGAGTGAGGAAGGGAGAGAGGGAGGGAGAGAGGGAGGGAGGTACGAAGAGATATAGTGCAGTTTGCCGAGCCAGCGTTGTGCGCAGAGGCCGCGCTGATCGAAGGCGTGATTCGGGTCGCATGACGGGAGAAGAAAAGAAGGCAGATATCCAGCACACATATACGGGCCGCACTGCGTCAGCTGTGGCGATAAGTGATGGGCCGGGCCTTCAGAATGGCCATCAATCAGTTCCATCTCTCCTCAAGAGCCCTCTCGGCCGGGTGGCACGGAACAGTCACCCAGGGTGTTAGCGTGTAAAGACCTGACTGGGGGGGGGCGGGGGGAGGAGGGCTCTAGGGGTGTGGCTAGGCCGTCAGCTGCCAATGACACACAGCTTCAGTGCCTTCAGCAGGTATATTCAACCTCTGATAGTTCCAGATTAGCGCAGCTGATGGAAAGAGCTGGATGACAACAGTGCAAGAAACAGCTGTACAAAACACATTGGTTTCCCTGTTGGCATGACACCCATACTAAACGTGTACTAAACATGTGCTAAACATGCACTAAACATGTGCTAAACATGTTAAACACATGATAAACATCCCTAAAACAAATCAAGTGAGTTGCGCCATATAAATGTACCAATACAGATATATATGCTGCCACAAGAAAAACTGAGAGTGCAAATCAAACCAAATGTTTTCTGAACCCGTTCAAACGGGATGATGAGCTGAAGGAGGCCAAAACATCTTAATGCCACTCACTTTAAATGTAAATACCCCCCTCGTGCCCTTCCTGGCTTTGTGAGGTCCTGAGCTAGGAGTTTCAGTCAGTGTAGTGTAGTGTGCTTGAGTGTACACTTGAGTGTAGTGTAGTGTACTTGAGGGTACACTTGAGTGTAGTGTAGTGTACTTAGTGAATAATAAAGACTCGTTTTATAGCATCACAGGACTAAACCCCAGATGTTTTATGTGTTTATTGTGTAAAGTCTCTCTAAGGTATAGGAAGAGCGTTACTGAGTGTGACGAAGAGAGTACCGTCACCAACAGAGGTCAGAATGGACCAGCCCATATGATCAGGGAGAGGGGCTAGATGAGTTAAAAAGCTGCAGAGAACAGCAATGGCGGACGGGGAATACCAGTGGTTTAGCTGACCAGAGGGGGGCTATAAGGGGGGCTAGGGGGGCTCCGGTCTCCCTAGGTTATGAAGGGGAGCACAGTGATAAGGAGGTAGTGTCCGTGGAGATGTGAACACCTGAGTTTGCTGGTGTTGATGATTATTTAGTATTTGGACGTGACGCCCATCGTGAGCGTGGAATGTGTCTTAAACATTGAACCTTTAGTACAAGGACTATATTAATCTTGTGTGTGAGCACATTGGCACTTTTATTGGTTGAGGAAATTCTAGTTAATAAAACGTAAAATACCAGCTGGAATCTCTTTTTATGCGTGTGTTTATGCCTGGGCAGGACCTGACCACCTTCACACCCCCACACTGAACCATCACTCAGGATGCTTCGTCTCACCGCTAGCCATAGTTACCAGTAAATATGATCAAGTGCTGTTGGCAAGCGACTTAAAATTCCTGCCGTAGCCTAGCACATTAATTTGTGCAGTCAGATTGTGTACAAGATGGTAAATCAGGTTAGATTTTAAGGCTCAAGGCCCAACACTCCCCCTTCCCCCCACATGTACACACATTCACGTTAACCCACAATGCCACAGTGCACAATGGAGCTGATAATAATTATCGCTTCCACCCACGAGGCCTTGCGCAGTACTTTACCCTGGCACAAGTCCTGTGGGCTGCTACACATGTCTGCTGGGCTGTGTTAAGACCTGGCCCACATCCACCTTAACACCACCCTTCCTGTCTCAAGACCTGAACTCACTCAACACACGTGAAGCAATCAAGAGAGAATCTGACTGCTGCTGGAACCCAGAGAGTTCTACTGGGAGTCAGATTTTCTGCTATGGTACTAAACAATTTTCATCCATGTTGTCCTGAATTAGTTGGTGAGCCAAATGCCTTTTAATGAATAGTTCTAGTTTTTGAGTGCTGTTAGCCATACATAAAGTTTTCATCTTCTCTTTTAATGCTGTAGGTTTTTAATGGTTGTACAGTTCATGCCACAGGTTTTGCGATCTGTTAATATAGTATTAAACCCTTACATGCCCCTATCTACCAAGCCAACGCTCACCCAGTGTTGAGGGCACACAGCTCTGAACTCTTTGTATGGTGTCACCTGTAGTTAACCCTACTCCAGAGTTCATTTAATTGATGGTCTTAATACATTCTTTTCCCATCTGTTTTGGCAGTCTGTTTACTATATCCCCAAGGTGAGGAGACCTCAAAACCAAAATAGAAACCTTTCAGCACGCCAAGACCTGCTCCTTTCACTAACGCTGCTTTCTACAGCTCGTATCAAAGGGCGTGAAGGAACTCGAACTTCTGTTTACTGACATCCACAGATTCATTGTCAGGTATTAAAGTGCCGCTGGGCGCTGCCTTTACATGGCCAAGCTACTGCCACGCAGCAGAAAGCTGCCAGATTACTGCAAGATAATTGGCAGCTTGCTAGTGTTTAGATGTGTGAATCTCAGCTCTGGATTAGCGAGGCGCTCGTGTGTGGGAGCAGAAACCCCACAGCACACAGTCATGCTTTACGTGTGTGATGACTATTCTACACAACACCACCAACACTATTGTTCAAATGTTTATATTACGCTGATTCTAAATGTAAATCCCTCTTACTAATACAATTATATATAACTACGCCCAGTATTCTGTGTGTGGGAATAACAAAGACACTTTAGCCAACCTAAAGATAACCCTCAAAGATAACTCATTCTGTTCTCGTCTGGCTATGAAAGGCATTTGGGTTTATTTGTTTTGGACAGTCAGGTCAAAAATCAACCACAGAGCGTCTTTCCTTTCTAAGCCTTTATTATTTTGAGAGGACATCGTTGGACAGTCCCATTTTGGACAGCCTTGTAAACAGTGACATAATAGCTTGCTAATGACTGCCCTTATTTCTGTGATAAAATATACAAGAAGGAGATATCAGAGTACATTTATCATCAAGGTCTGTCGCAGAAATAACAACAAAGGTATGTTTGGTATTTCTGTGGTATTCCACACGCCGTCTCCTTCTAGTAGAGAGGTCGAACTATCTCTGCTGTGCTGTGCGCAGACGAGACTGATTATCTTAAACACTTGAAAAAAAGACGCAATCTCTGACAAAAAAACATCTTAAACTTCAAAATATTTGATGGGGTTCATGGCACGCAGAGCCTCCTGTTGAGACGGCGATGGAGCTGGCGGATAAAGGCGTGTGCTCAGCGTGCAGGAGCTCCTGGTAGGTGAGACTATTTTCAGATGGCTGAAGGTAATTACCTACAACAGTTTACATTGTTCGGATTCCTCAGAAGGCAGTGCGTGGGGTGTTCTTGAACGTTGTCAGATATTTCTTGATTTTTCAAGCTGTCAAAAGAAAAACAGCTTATCTTAACTATTCTAAAGGTGTGTGTCTGTGTGTGTGTGTGTGTGTATGTTTGTCTTTGTCATTGCTCAAAGCCATGAATGCATGACATTTTTGTAAAGAAAAACAAGCTGCCCATTCCGGGCCTTGTGTGAGGGGTTCACCTTCCACGTATGAGTGGCGCTATGAAAGAGTAACTCCCTCAACCAAGAGACAAAAACCAGAAAACAGTGACTGTTTTTACACGTAAGCTAGCTAACCACTTAGGCAAATGAGAAAAGTTAAAATATGTAGAATGTTTTTTTTTAAGCTGTAACTAAAATATGCAAATAAAAATGATTAATTGTTAGAAAGAGTGAGCAGAAAAAAATATGTTTACAACAGCAAATACCAAAACAGACAATGAACAGTAAACACAGTGAGGTGTAATAAGTGGATTACATGGGCATAATATGTCATAATTTTCAAAGTAAGTTAACAAGTTAACAAACATTCACAAAGTAACTTTGTGACCGGAGGGTCGTGGGTTCAATTCCCAGACCTGAGGCCATGACTGAGGTGCCCTTGAGCAAGGCATCTAACCCCAACTGCTCCCCGGGCGCCGGGCTAGGGCTGCCCACCGCTCTGGGCATGTGTGCACCACAGCCCCCTAGTAATCACTAGTGTGTGTGTGTGTGTGTGTGTGTGTGTGTGTGTGTGTGTGTGTGTGTGTGTGTGTGTGTTGTGTGTGTGTGTTTGTGTGTGTGTGTGTGTTTGTGTGTGTGTGCACCACAGCCCCCCAGTGATCACTAGTGTGTGTGTGTGTGTGTGTTCTCACTGCACAGATGGGTAAATGTGGAGGACAAATTCCGATTGGGGTGAAAATCACAGTTGGCAATATGACAACTTGTTATAAACAGTTGAAGTTTGTTAGGTTTTGGGTAGAGCTGGTGTTCCTTCTTTTCCAAACAGCATGTCTGTAATGTTTACCTTGTAGGCATAGCTCACATAGAAACAACAACAACAAAATCTGCCATCCCGTCGTATGACGGCTTTGGGGTGGGTGAAACCGAAGCGCTGGATGCCATTGGTCAGCAAATCCCGCCATTGGCCAGCACAACCCGCCATTGGCCAGCACACGCCGCCATGCCTGAGACCTGATCGCACATCAAACACAGGCTAAATCATAAAAGGCAGCTGTTTATCCAAGTGCAATTCGATCAAAGGCCCTCTGGTTAAACACGGCCCTCCCCTGCTCACTGGTGGACCTGGTTTTTAGGGGTTTTTTTTTGCATTTGCTTTTGACTTCAGCCTCATGGAGTTTCATTAAAACGCTGTGTTTGGGATAAAAGCCCAGTGACAGAAGCGCGATGTAGACCGTCCAGTCACACGGCCTGTTTTCACCCTGGACTCAGCACGCCTTAATGTCCATTGTAAATGTCTGTATTTTTCATACATGACTCCACACCACTGGAGAATAGTCATGCACCTTTTCAGTAGTTATTTTTGTAGGGGTTGGGCAATACAAACAATGATTGTAAGAGCATTTTCTTCCTGTGTCATTTGAGAAGTATTGTGCCTGTTAAGGTAACACACCTGTGTTGGCTGTTCAGGTAACACACCTGTGTTGGCTGTTTAGGTAACACACCTGTGCTAGCGGTCTCGAGGGATTCACCTGTTCACCTGGAATCATAAGACATTCTGTAATTGTACAAGAAAAGGATCCTGTAACAAAAAAGATTGACTATGATTTTCTCAAAAGGTCCATTTTGTATCTAACACCAGTTACTCCCGACTGTTTCTCTATTGCTTATCTCTTTCTCATTCTCACACACACACACACACACACACACACACACACACACACACACACGTATTGTCAGGCGGTAGTGGTGAGCATGAGCATTACATCTTTAGTCCCTCTCTTCATCTCCCTCTCTCCTCTGCTCTTCACCTCCCTCTCTCCTCTGCTCTTCATCTCCCTCTCTCCTCTGCTCTTCACCTCCCTCTCTCCTCTGCTCTTCACCTCCCTCTCTCCTCTGCTCTTCATCTCCCTCTCTCCTCTGCTCTTCACCTCCCTCTCTCCTCTGCTCTTCATCTCCCTCTCTCCTCTGCTCTTCACCTCCCTCTCTCGTCTGCTCTTCACCTCCCTCTCCTCTGCTCTTCATCTCCCTCTCTCCTCTGCTCTTCACCTCCCTCTCTCCTCTGCTCTTCACCTCCCTCTCTCGTCTGCTCTTCACCTCCCTCTCTCCTCTTCTCCTGGCCTCCTCTTGCTCACAGCTGTTTACATTCAGGCCGGCTGGTCTCACTGCTCCAGGTTACTGGAGCCGATCTCATCCTGGAGTAAACACAGAGGGAGAAATTACAGCACGCATGTCTGTTGCTCTGCGTCTCAGCTTCGATTTGTGTCAGTTCTGCACCAAACGCTGCCACAGACCACACTACGCGCCCTGTTTATTTGGCCAGCGCACAGGAGAGCCAGTGTGGTTCAGACTGGCTCTTCATAGCAAATACCCTCCCAATGTGTCCTGGATTAAGGAAAGCGGCCATTCATCAGAGGAAAACCCTCCAGTGCCTCCTGGATGAGTTAACGCAGCTCTCCCTGATGGGCGATGGCACGTGGGGGACGGGAAGGCGGTTGGTGAGCACTGTGTCTATCTTCTGGCATAACAATAAAAATTATATACCACATTTGTCACTGAGGGAAAATCTCCTTATTGGAAGAGAGACATTATGGCCCAGTCTGTAAAGAGGTTTACCCAGTCAGTGAAGGGTCTCATCATCTTAAGGAGGTTCTGTCAATAAACTGGAGGTAGAAACCTGTTAGCCTCATAACCATGCCGACTAGCTGATGAACACCACATCTGACATCACATCAGACTCCACATCTGTTAACCACGTTTTGGGTACGTCCGCCATAACATATTTTTGGCTCATGCAAAAAAACAACATACAAATAAATTAGCAGAAACAAATTAACAAACAAATAAATCATAGGGAGTTTTTCCTCGCCACTGTCGCCTTTGGCTTGCTCATTAGGGTTCTGGACCCATAGTATTGTTCACCTTGTAAACCCTGTAAAGCTGCTTTGCGACAACTTGAGTTGTTAAAAGCGCTATACAAATAAACTTTGATTTGATTTGATTTAAATAATGATTATTTTTCCTGGTTTCCATTCTGGATACCTGAGAAGATCCAGGCAGTTCTGACCTCGTGCGGGAGCACTCAGCATCTGCAAGTCAAGATCCAGTTCTCTTTATATCTTTATATCAAGCCAGCAACGTTTCTGAGAGAATCTCTGGCTGCAGAAGCTTTAGGTCCTGATCTCTAAGACCAAGGAGCCAAATGAGAGATTTGGTATCAAACTCAATCAAAACTCAATCAAAACTTTAGGAAATCCACAGCGATCTGCACAAGGTGCATATATTCAGACAAACAAAGTGTGTCAATTTAGTCAAACCCAGAACAGTCATATGAGCCTTTGCACTGAGCGTTTAGCAATGTCATGCTAAGCAGCAGACGGGGCAGGAGGGGAAGGTGACCCACTACAACAGGGGCAGGTGGAGGAACCGTGGTGGAGTCAGAGCCTATGGCAGGGTGCAGTCTGACGCCTTCATAAATCTCAACACGTCAAACAAGACAGAAACAGCAGCCAAGCTGCCCCATGGAACAATGCGAACAACCCCACTCATACCTCACATAGCTGAGGACACTCTCTGTGCCGTTGGGTG
>NC_135224.1:4153155-4200655 GCF_052324685.1 Brachyhypopomus gauderio
AAATACATTCCCAAACAATACACATTTTGTATACATTTTCCATCCAATAGTCCTAACCAGGTCTTGTAAGGAAAGGTCTCGCCTGGCCGCTCAGCAAAAACACGCTGGAGCAAAGCAGCTCTGACACTTAACAATAGAACTGTGGAGGCCTCACGAGACAGACAGACAGCCCACACTAGCAGCACTACACTAGCCTACACCTGGCTAGCCTACACCTGGCTAGCCTACACCTGGCTAGTCTACACCTGGCTAGTCTACACCTGGCTAGCCTACACCTGGCTAGCCTACACCTGGCCCCACATCTGGGACCAGCATACATGCCACGGCCCCTTAAGGTGGTTGTGCTGTTTCATCATCATTGCTGCTGTGTGGATTTTGTGTTGCATCAAGCCCCTAAATGACAAAGTTTACTTCATTTGTTTACTTAAAGCATGCGATACATGTTTCTTCCAGTGACTCTTCTTGTGGAATATACATATACATATACATTCCTTGTGGCTTGAGTCTTTCAGTGATTCTGTACTGAATCTATTTTAATCACAGCCTCCATCATGGAGCGTAAACAGGTTCATTCGAGCACTGCAAGGTCTTTTGATTGTTCATCTGACGTGAGGTGCACTTAGGAAAAAATAACAAAACAAAATGCCATAAAGATAATTTTCATAAATATCGTTTGCTACTTTTTGGTGTTAAAAATGAGTTATTGCCCTTTTAAATTCCTGATTAAGATTTGTGTGTCATGTATCCACTTGGTTCTTGGGACTTTCAGGTTGAGAGGGGCTTCCTCACATCAGGTAGGAGATTGATGTCTGCATTAACCTCATCCGTCCAAACTCCTTATCCTGGTCATGGGCCAGGACTTTGAAGTGAAATCCTGAAACCACTTGAAAATGTGTATCTGTTGAAGGGAGTGTATGTGTGAATGTGTGTGTGTTTTGTTTTAAATGTGTGTTCCCTCCCTCAATGCCATAATTCCTTGTGTGTTGTGTATGTATTTTCAACACAATGGGTGTGAAGTTCAGGGTGTCCCTCTGTCCACACCCCTTAATCAACTGATCATCACAGTCTTTGTTTCAAGCAGAGTTGAAACAGTGTGAGCGTCAACTCCACCACCACGGTAAACCCCTGCTACGGAGATCACGCCTACATGGAGGAATCCACCTTGCTGAAAAGCACAAATGAAACCTGTGTTAGAAATCTGTTTACACAGAGAAGCAGCGTGTGCTTAAGCCTGAAGCTCTACATTGTGTTACATACCAGTACCGTGGGTGTCAATACCCCCCCCCCCCCGCACACATACAACTAACAACTAACGAAACGTGTTCACATTCATCAGTCTGACCTGTTCAACACAATCCCTGTGAGACTGAATGTCGTGACAGACTGTGATTATGAGTATACCATATTTGCTGTCTTTCATAAACGCATCACACATGACAAAATGCACACCAGTACTCCAAACGCATGTGTCAGACATTATGATATATCAGTCGTGTCTGCACATGTATATGCTCTCTAATTTCAGACCAAGACTTAAAGCTACAGTTACGAAGTTTTATTCAGGCAAATAAATAAAAACATTTCTTAAAGCGTCTGATGACGGATACCACAGTCATCTAAAGTATTTTGGTCTTTTTCCAGAGACCATTTTTAAAACATTTGAGATATTAGTGTGCATATGTTATATTAGAACAACACAAATGTTATCTTTTATTTTTTTCTGCATTAAACATTGTTGTTTTTAAAGTGAACTGATTAAACTTTGTGAGTAACTTAAGGGAACCACACACACACACACACACACACACACACACACACACACACGTATTAATCGTTTCAAGAGAAGAACAGATTTAAGGGATTCCACCATTCAATACCACATTGCTTGTTGCAAAATGTATGTTTGTCTTGCTTAACATATTACACCGTGTTCTTGTTTCAAACGCTGATGTCTTTGACCCTAGCCTTGTTTTGCTTGTAGTACATGAAAGGCTTTGAGCATACACTGGTTCTTATGGCTACTACCCTGTTAACTGTTGTGTAACTGCCTAACGTCTTTAATCTCTGACATATTCTAATCAACTATCTGTCCTTCAAGCTGCCAAAAGCTCAAAGACTACAAAGAGAAAAAGGTAAATCGTTTTTTTAATCATTTATATCATTCTCAATGGGAATAATAAAATGTGCCGTTTGCAATGAACGTGGATTGTGTTTTATTTATGAGGTATAGACGCTACAGAAGCGTCTAAAACTCATCCATCAGTGTCCGAAGCTTTCAGGTGTCAACACCTCGGCGAATATACACAGTTTGTTTTAGATAAGACATTCAGTGTAACTTTAACATCAGCGCAATGGCCAGGTCTATTTCTCAAACTCCTGTCAACCAGAGCACCGATTACGGACACAAGATCTCTTAGCATGCCGTTCAAAAATGTCATTTGCGCAGAAGGCAGCGAGACAGAAATACTTGACATAGTTCGGCACGCATTGCGTGTAAGGAGGCCTCCCGTGTCTTTCCCACCCTTTCTGAATTACGCAAATTATTTATTGCATCTATATCTCTGACATTAGTCATAAATTATTATTTATACAGTATGTTTATGTCAGGCTAATGGCTTTTGAACGGTTTATCTTACACACGCCTTTCCAAATATCATCATAAAAAAATTAATAAAAAAACACCCTAACGCAGTGATAATCAGAGGATGTCTGGTAAACGCACGCCACCTGCTTGTCTTGCATGAAATTCTTTAGTGAAGGTGTGCACACAAACTCGCAGGTAAGTCGACGCACAGGTAATCCGTCCTGTCGATGAAAGTTTGCATAAATCGGAGGAAGACGACTACAACCGTAGGAAACGACGTTCGTACACATGATCTGATTTAATAACTATGCGCAATGTAAAGTTTGTATCTGAGTGTTATTTCCCGTTTCGAACTCTGAATTTATTACTTATTTATTTGCTCTTGGGAGGGTGAGGTTGAGGCACGAGGTCCCGCCTCCGTAGGCAGGTCTTGAGGTACCGGGACTATATTAGACAGCTGACCGCTCGCTTCTGATAATATGTGCCGCCGCACGTTTACAGGTGCCAGCACCTTTTTCTTTAAAGCTCTCACTCCGGAATGACGGAGAGGTCTTTCTAACCTTCTACCAGTTACCTTGAACTTCCAAACTTCAAATGAACGTTTGTGCTTTTGAGGAACGTCTTTTGGCAGGAGCTCTTTAACTTCTGCAGGAACACCCGCTGGACCGTTAAACTCGTGGTGAAGTTACGCCCGAAACTCCCCCAAAATGAAGTTGGAGGTCTTCTGCGGCGGACATTACGACGCCAAGCCGCTGGAGGTGTGTAGCGACGCGGAGGGCAGCGTCCCCTCGCCGCTGTCGGGAGAGGAGGAGCTGGGCTCGGATGGAGACTGCGTGGCGCACAGCCCCGCACCTGTCGCCCCGGGCGCAGAGGGGAAGGGGAAACCGTACACTCGGAGACCCAAGCCACCATACTCCTACATCGCCCTCATCGCTATGGCCATCCGAGACTCCAGCTCGGGCCGCCTGACTTTAGCAGAAATCAACGACTACCTCATGAAAAAGTTTCCGTTCTTCCGAGGCAGTTACACCGGCTGGAGGAACTCGGTCCGCCACAACCTGTCCCTGAACGACTGCTTTCTTAAAGTGCTGCGCGACCCGTCGAGACCATGGGGCAAGGACAATTACTGGATGCTGAATCCACACAGTGAATATACGTTCGCCGACGGCGTGTTCCGGCGCAGGAGAAAACGCATCAACAAAAAGGGCAACAAAGATCAGGAGGAAACACGGGGAACCGCGGTCGTGGACTCCAGGGACTCTATCACCACCGCGGCTCCATCCAGCGCCAAATTCACAAGTTCTTTCGCCATCGACAGCATCCTAAGCAGACCCTTCAGGAGGGAGGAACGCGCCGTGCAGGAGACGCACAGAAGTTCGCCCGCCGCCTCTGACGTCGGCTGGCCCAGGCGCGTGCCCGTGCTGCCGTACATCATGCGCGGACCACCTGCTACGCTCGCCCCCGCGGAGGCTCTAATGGTCAACAGCAGCGTAGCGCAGGTGCTGCGCGCCTACGGGGGCGCGTTCGAGGACATGGCCATGAACGCGCACCACCAAAGGGACTTTTTCTCCGTCCCGCTAAACTCAGAGTGCCTTTCTATGCCCCAGGCGACAGCATCTGCGCATGTGTCAACTTCTGCCGCGAAAGCCGGGGGCTACCATCCATTTAAAATAGACTATCTGCTGTCATAATGAGATGGGGCCTGTGGTCAGGACATTTTGGCACTTTATATGTACTGTACACGTTATTGACTCTCAACAAAATACATTTCATCATCCCGTTTCCTTGGAAACCTTGGTTCTGGTATTTTATAAGATATTGTTATCACATGAAACAGAGTCCATGCACAAACAGGGATCTCTGTACACTCGTTCCTGTTATGCCCATTAAACACTTATTTGGTAATGTATTTATGACGTGTTGTTAGCCTTGTTTCCCTACTGTACGTATGTTTTACTTGTTCACATGTTTCTGAAATGGATCCTGTTTGCCTTTAATGAAATACACCTTCACTGGTCTGTCGTCGTTGCAGTGAACGCAACAGAAGGCGACAGTAATTTTATTTTGAGACGTGGAGCTATATTGTTTTGATGTCGCAGGTCAGTTAACCGGTACAAGAGATAAGCACAACTGGCCTTCATTTGATGAGGTGAGGTTATTGTGTGACATACGTGAACTGGAAAACAGTGTAAATTTCTACTGAAAGAATGCATGCCATTTTTTATATTGAGTAATAAAGTTTATTTCAACGACAAATATAAATGGGTGGAAAGTGCGTGAATTCCCCTTTAAAAGATGTTCTGAAACACAGAACAAGTCCATCCGCAAATGAACGCAAAGCTGACATATATAGACATAACTTTTTTCTTTTAAAGAACTCAGAAATACCTTTAACGTTAAACAGGTGTGTTTGTGTGTCTAAGTGTGTCTAGGTGTGTGCGTGCGTGTGTGTATAGCGCAAAAAAAAGTGTCAGTCTCCTGATGGTAAAACCGGTTTGGTAAAGTACTAATTAAAGCTTCAGAAAGGGTTCCCTCATGCCGATCCGTTTTAGCAAAAAGGAAAATAATGGTGATCATATTTTAAGTAGGCTACACTACGTCTCGCGAGATAGGTCAACCCTGCGCCGATTGCTAGATAAAATAACACTGCAGGAGCGCGAGCTGTCCACGGTCCTGAAGAACAATTAAGAACTCGTCATTTAATTGATTGCTCATATTTTTTAAATTTCAACTATAACGTCATATCTATATGTGGTCTAGTCCAAGACGACTCCTTCTGAAGATAACAAGAACATTTACTGAAAACAAAGATACAAAAAAAAAACCCCAATAACAACAGGCCAACCTGAAATTCCTCGTGGACAACAAGAACGTCAACAACAGCGTCACGTGACTACTAACTCATAAGGAAACCACGCCCATTATTACGTTTGTTTTTTGGCTGTAGGCCTAACACTGACCCACGTAGTCACGATGCGAATCTTTATGGTGACTGCATCTGGTCCAGCCTAATATGTCATGGTTTCAAAATTCTCCAATTCTACCAGTTCTCTGTGAGGCTCGCGCTTACTTAACCACGGCCTACTTTTCGTTTTCCACGTCACACAGTATGTAAATAAACTTCTCCAGTAACCCACGGGGATAGACCCACATCTCTAGTTAATTTAAACCAATACGTTACGCTTAACAGTATTAACCTACTGACTGCGTTCTATCCGCCTATTTATAAATTACTTAACAGCCTCTGGTATAGCCTGTTATAAGATTCATACATTTCACACATAGCCACGATGGATTAGAATTACTGTAAAGCAAGCTGAAAAATATAGGCTCTAAACACTATCAGGTTTTCACAATTTTACAGCAGTAAATTAAGTTGAGAATGTGTTTCAAATTAAGCAGCAGTTCACAAATCAGTTTTGAAAACGATACGACTAATGTTTTGATCACGGCAGTTCGGTTGTATAATTTTGTGGCGTATATTATGAAAAATTCATTGAGGAAGCCACCCTTAAAATAGCCAACAAACAATCATAAATAACATTAAACAGGGAAAAAAACAAAATCGTAGCGTAAAGCTGTTACCAGCAACAACACAAACACAGATGCGCAAATGAAAATAAAATCACCAACGAATGCGCAGGCATGATCTGTTCTGACATTCTGAGAAAAATCAATGCAGAGCTTTTCAACCGGAACAATGAATCACTAAATCCCGCCACAGCAAAAAAACAAAAAACAAAAACAAACCGGTCGACGTGTCGTTAGGAGACAGGTGAGGGCGGAATATTCAGGCGCAGTTATAACACAGGGCCAATGCTGCAGCCTACAGGTAGGAGATCGCTGCGGAGGCCCACGTGCCCATTCAGCCGCGTGCACACTTCTACCCGGCTTTGTTTTTAATTATAGCGCTGGAGACGTACTAGCGGCCTACACTCCTTTAACACTGACACGGAAGGCCTGAATATTATTTCCTGACGACAAAAATGAACAGCACATGTGCGTGTCTGTGGGTTCATTGTCGGAGGTATATTTTAACTAGCAAAAAAATTCAAATAATGCGGGAAAACCCTAGTTCTCCAGATTTCTCTCTTTCACAATTATGTTTATATATATATATATATATATATATATATATATATATATATATATATATATATATATATATATATATATATATATATATATATACACAGTATAGGAGTATAGGTAGTGTATATACATGTTGTACATTATACATATGCATGTATATACACATATATAACGAAGACAAAAATTGCTTTTCATGCTTTTCATATATAGGAAGGCCCAGTATATCTATTTCACTGTTTATTAATTTAGGATATGTGTTTATTTGCTTGTCTATTTGTTTATTTTAAGCAATTCACAGTTGTAATGCAATTATTAAATAAATTAGTTTTTGTGTTTATTTTCTATTATAAACAATAGTCGGATTGTGCGGTTTTGTGAGACGTCATTCATAGGCGCCTCTGAATATTCGGTGTTTTTTTTTCTTTTCAATGTCGAATTTCCCTGAGAACGGAGACAGACATATTTAGCTCGCCAGTATTTATATTTTCTGTCTAGAACTACAAATATCCGCCCCTGAAGTGCCTCGACCCACGAGCAGAAAGTAAGAGCCGCACGTTCTCGACTCCTTTCAGAAGCCACCGACGCGCAAAAGCGCTCGAAACCTTCACGCGGTTCTGTCCCACTTTAGCTAAAAGGTCACCAAAATCCAAAATAGTGCAGGAATCCAGCAGCTTGCTATAACAATGTGCTCCCGCATCGCGCGCACACGGAATTAAACTTTCAAAGTCTTTTTTTTTTTTTGCGCCGTGCAAAGCTTCCTCTAAGCAGCTCGTGCATCCTGAACGCAGCGGGGATATTAGTTTTGATGTTGCCGGAAATTCTGTGGATATTCTGTTTTTTAACTTTATTGTTATGACGAGAGTTGATTTTATCTGGACATCCTTTGGGAGGGTTCTTTGATAAACGCGGCGACACAACCTGAGCGCGAGGAGCCGCCACTTTGAAACGCGAGCCGCTTTACGCATTTCCAAGCATCGAGAAACCACGTCACTCTTATTAAATAAGAATTGTTTTTAGGGGACGGAACGTGGACAGGCACTAAAGTAATCGTTTTTCGTAATCTTTAATAAAACTGTCTTTGGCATTAACTTTTGCCCATCCATATTTTTTAGTTTTAAAAAGACCTATGTGTATCTAGAAGAGCAAGAGTTTTTTGTGGGCTTTCGGGGGAAATTGTACTGAAAAACATACCCTGGAACACAAGCAGAACTCAGAACCTTATATTTAAATCAACACAATTCGACATCTTAAATTACTAAATATATTATTTATATTATTTAAGTTTTATGACATAGAACATTACTCTAATAAACAATCTTTGTTCATTCTTTATCAATGTGAATTTAACTGAATCGAAGTTGCATTGTTGTTATTATTATTAGTAGCAGTAGTATTGTAATTATTATTACTGTATTAGAGTTATTTTAGCATTAGTTTTAATAATCTTAATTAGTCATATAGCTGATTAAGTCTCTTTCCCACAATTAATTAGTGCGGTTCCCCAGGGACTCCGACCCGGGACGGTAAACTGAAACTGCTCCGTGTGTGGTACGCAGGCAGCCTCGAAACGGCTGGCGGAAAAAACCTGCATCCACTCACGTCAAAGGCATTTACCCCGAACAGCCCTTTACAAGCGTACACACATAACGAGAGACACTCGTACCCTGCCCACCCCCACCCGAGCTCTCTGAAGAGGATGCTAAGAAAAAAAAAACCCAATTCGGTTTCTACGAAACGTTCCGTAGCCCGTCTGCGTGTCCAGGACACTCTCCTGCCGAGGAGAGAAGTTCATTCCTAAGAAGTGCTTTTCCATCTCTGCTTTCCAAGATCCTCGCGCCAGAAGCATCACCAGAACGCGCCGTTAATGACTGGCTGCGCAGGTCCAGACGCGCCGGTACCGGCGTGTGGCGTGTGGCGCTGTTGACTGAAACGTCCAGTCGAGCTTGATAAATGGCGTTATTGCGTGTTTTAGGGCTGTGGGGGGGAGGGGGGCCGCTTGGCTGCACGGACTCTGCAGAAACTCCTGCTGGACTGATAGCTGGACACGGGCCAGAGAGGGAAAGGGGGTGGGTCTGCAGTCCAGGGCGACTTCTTGGAGGGATTTTGTAAGGATCTAGGGGCAGAAAGGGATTAACGAATTGATAGGTGGTCGCGTTTTATTTGGCCGCGCGAGTATGTTGAAGAGGGCCTCACAGCATTGAGTTTCCTTCTCTTTAGGGGTGAGTACTCGCGATGGCGACCGGGGGACGAAGGACGAGTAGCCGGTGGCGTGACCCGCGAGCAAGGCGGTTCGGTTAGCGGTTCCAGGTCCTTTCTTAGGTCCCATATAAGTCTTAAAGAAAAAAAATAGCTTGGAAATATAATTGAGAAGGACGACTATATGCTACCCTATATACACTTGGGGGCTTGAATTTAAAAAAGGATCTTTTTTCCAGCTATTGTTTGGAAACCTAAACCGTTATTTGACTCTCTCTTTCCGTTTTGGGGCTGTTAGATTTTGGAGAAGCGCGCGGCGCAAGGATGACGACCGAAACTTCGCAGCAACAACTGGATCCTCCGCCTCCTCTCAGATCCAGTCCGGTGTCCGGTTCGGTGCACGCGGCACTGCAGAGCTCACAGACGGTACTGGAGAACACGTCAGCCGCGGGCAGCGTCAAAGGCAAAAAGTCAAATTCGGGCATGAGGCGCCCCGAAAAGCCGCCCTACTCTTACATCGCTCTAATAGTCATGGCTATCCAAAGTTCGCCGACCAAAAGACTAACACTGAGTGAAATCTATCAGTTCCTTCAGGCACGGTTTCCATTCTTCAGAGGGTCTTATCAAGGCTGGAAAAACTCTGTTAGGCACAATCTGTCCTTAAATGAATGTTTCATCAAACTCCCCAAAGGCCTGGGTCGCCCGGGAAAAGGTCATTACTGGACCATAGACCCCGGCAGTGAGTTTATGTTCGAAGAGGGCTCTTTTCGCCGCAGACCGCGAGGTTTCCGCAGGAAATGCCAGGCTCTGAAGCCCATGTACCGGATGATGAACGGTATTGGTTTCGGTGCGTCTATGCTGCCCCAAAACTTTGACTTTCAGTCGCCCTCCGCGTCCCTGGCGTGTCACGCAAACGGCTACAATCTGGACATGATGACCAACGCGGTGCCCGGCGTTCCTGGAGGATACGACGGGCTCGGAGCAGCCCACCACGTCCCGCACATGTCGCCCAACCCGGGATCCACGTACATGACGGCGTGTCAGGTGACCTCCAGCAGCGACTATGGGCCAGAGGGCGGCAGTCCTTTGCATTCGCCGACGGCGATGGCCGGGTCACTGGAGTGCCACTCGCCCTACACCGCCGCGTCTGCGCACTGGGCTTCTCCCGCCGTGTCTCCTTACATCAAGCAGCAGACCCTGGGCTCCGGCAACCCGCCCTCCTCGGTCCTACACGCGAGCTCGTCGCCCTACTCACTGGACCAGAGCTTCCTGCACCACAGCGCACGGGAGTCGGCCGACATCTCAGGTACAATGTCTGTATTACACTCTTTACTTCATAGAGGTGGTTTTTCCCCCCAATATCCAGTCTCAAATCACAGCTGAGAAGGCTAGCCAAATAAATTAATAAATAAAAGATCTTGCATTTTACATGATGCATCATTACGTATAATTACACTGCACATGAATAGGATGGATAGAAACAGTAATATATAAAGAAGAACTTGTTATAAGCCTTTTGTGGACAAAGACAAACTTTAGCTTATATATGTGCATATGTGGAAATGCAATATGCAGTTTTACATTACTATACCATAGCATGATACAGATAAATAAAGCAACAACATCAACAACAACATGTCCATAAAATGTGGAACAAGTTTATTAAGTTAAATCACCTGTTTATCGTGTTTACTTTTTCACAGACTACTTGTTTAGATCACAAAAGAACACCGCACAAAACAGCTCATTACAGAGACCACTATTCCAACAGCCCCCAAAACAACCTCATTACAAAAGGCCCTCATAGCTAGGACTTTCATTTTAACCACATAAACTAAAGTTAATTCCTTTATGTTATTCTACAAATTAATGACCTGTATTCGTCTTGTCTTTAAAGTTTCAAATAACAGAAGAATTTAAATTATAATAATATAATTTAAAATGTAATACTACACACAATACTAATTTTCCCATAATAAAAACCAACGACAAAAATAACACTACCACCTATTTACCAACATGATTCATACGAAAATTTTATAATTTATTTAAGCTATCAGAAACATCAAACAGCCTAACAAATATGTGCGCCATACATTATTATAATTAAAATTAAACTGTAAAGTTAAGACAATGAAAAAAAAAACAATTTCTGTTTAATAGTTATAATTTAATTTAACAGCTATAACATTTGTGAAACATCACCAGGTAATGAACACCTCGGCTGCCTGAGCTAGCGAGGCGTTTATGTGCTCGAGGGTTTTTGATAACTGCATTCCTACAATCATCCCTTAACCCCGGATTCCGGGTTAAGAAAACACATCTGTCTCTGCCAGAAGTCCGGGGATGAAAACCCAGCACTGACGAGGACTTTACACACGGTGAACACCTCTGGGGAGGCTGGCGTGCGGCTTAGGACGCTGGTAAACTTAACGTGATGCCATGTTTAACCGTTTAGCTGCACAGGCGGTGGTCTGTGTGGACTTTCTCATGAGATCCTGAAGCGAAGTAAGATGGGCCTGTCACCCGGAATGTTGTTTTTCGAAAGAGAGGTCCAGTAATGTCCGAGCGAGCAGCGTGAAAGAAAACACACCGAGAACCGAACCATCAAATCTGCTCAGATCTGGACGCAACCTCAAGTCCGGTCTCCACGGCTCGTCTGTGGCCTGTCACCAATTATTTAGGCTATAGTCTAAATCCATTAGCCTGTTACAGATGAATTAGGGGGAGCAGCAAACGCAGCTTCAGGATGTCTATTATCCCGGGGAACAAAGACCTGATGGGATTCACGCCTGGTGACCGGATGATAACCTTGTTAAGAACTAATAGCCTATTTATTCCTGTTGAACTCAAAATACTCGTTGAAAGTACAATAATCGAAATGTCGTTAAGGACATCAAACGGCATGCATACGTCAGGTGTTTATGTTTCAATAAATAAAAAAATAGAATAAGCATTTATTTGTTAACCTGCTGGTGATTTTGTCTCTGCTTGCAGTCGGAATACCTCGCTATCAAACGCACTCTTCTCCGGTCTGCGACAGGAAAGACTTTGTGTTAAACTTTAACGGCCTGAGCTCGTTTCACCCGACGGCCGGTGGGTCGTATTACCATCATCAACTACATCACCAAGGCGTCTGTCAGGACGTCAAGCCCTGCGTCATGTAGGCCCAGCCATGACGTCGAACATCTCGCGGAGTAGGCCCAACCAAGACGGAGGTGGACACAAGGCGAATCATCGGTTACTCAAGAAGTTTGTATCTCCGATGCTTTTAAGCATTCAATAGAGGACACGTCTAAGAGTGAACATGCAATGATTCAGGGTGGGCACAGGCTACTGGTCTCCAGGAATAAATTATGAAAAACAAGAGAAAAGACACAAATCACACAGGCTGGTGTTGGACTTCAGCGCGCCGCTGATCTGGGTCTAAGACGTGCATAATGTCAGAGCGTCGCTTAAAACCGGATAGGAAGACAACTCCCTTTTGACCATATATATTATGCTTGAACTCAACACTCGTCTCTGTATGACTAAGATTAATATTTTTATCAATAACTCAGAATACTTTTGTTGGAGGGCAGGGTTTTAAAGATTGAAAAGCGGTTGCTGTATAGACATATTTTCCATAAAAGCATCAGAAATGTATTTTGAAATTCCCGTAAAATTCAGAGAAAGCATGCGTGATGGGTAGCCGACTGACCAACGTGTACGGACAGGTGACAAAAACGTTATTCGCAGTCCCACCTATAAGGCCTGTATTTCGCTGATTGCTTAACTAGCCATATAAGCCACAGCGCAAAGACGAGTTATAAATGAAGGTTTCATGGCTCTTATTCAGGCCGTGTGCTGCAAAGCTTCATAGAAACTCGCACAACCCTCACCAGCCCGTAAACATCTGACACATCGCAATTCTTTTACAGGGTAAAACTGTGTATGGATGTTCATATCCAAATATAAACCAGAAAGCTGCATAAATCAAGTGTAAGAGATAAATAATGACAGCACTTATTTTAGTCCACCATCGCAGTGAAACCCCCGTGTTAGTGTAATATCTATAGCATCACTGGGCCACAGTACTACAGAGGTTATTTTTACAGGAGGTTTTTCTGCGAGGTTGAGGAAATGCATTTATGTACAGTTCAATAAAAACAATATATTCTCAAAACAACCACAGTGGGTCCGCGCTTATTAATCGACTCGACACAGTGTTTAATTGGACTACTTCTCTGAATATAGTTGAGCTCGTTTGGGTTTAGTTCGCCTGTTTTGGGTTCCCTGTGGAATGAGTCTTCTCTGGGTGATCCTTCCTAGCTGTCTAACACACCTATTCATACATATTTATTGATATGCTAACACTTTGAAGATGCCGTATTTGGCAAAACTAGAAGCTAGTACACAAGGATTCTTTATTTTTAATTACAAACAAAACACCTAAAACGAAAAGAGAGACACATAAAGATCTTGATACTTATTCTCGCCGATTTCAGTTAATGTGATTTCATGTTTATGATGACATGGGATATATATAATAACTAGGCTACTACTATTTGCACAAAACGAAAACTAAAAAAAAAAAACATAAAATAACAATGAAAAACTGATGTATATAATTTTGCAAATCTTTTTGTTGGTAGTGATCATTATCGTTTAAAATCAATTCGCCAACAATAACCTATTCTATCCAAGTTTCAATCTTTTGAGCTTTTTGGTACTTAACATATAACATATAACTTAACAAATAAGCTATTCCTGACATTAATATATTATTATTATTATTAGTATTATTATTATTATTAGTAGTAGTATTAATATTATTAGCTAATGATATTACCATGTAGAACAATCACAACTGAGTGAATTGAGAAATAAGCCATGAAGCTATATACATGTACTACTATATACATTAATTCATTATACGTTTTATTTTTTTCATTTTATTAATGTTTCTGTGGGCAACATTAACGGACTCTAGTTTTAAACAATGACAACATGATTCGAAGTAATTTGGCAAAACCCCTAACCGGATGTCTAGTGAACGGCGGATTTGGAGAATTCGAAAGCTTTTGTTGTAAATTATACATGGTACGATGTTGCCACCTACTGGCAGATACTGCATCGTTTCAAAACCCCTAGAAATTTGCTTTGCTAATAAACTTCATTCTTAATTTATTACAAAGAATTTATCAGCATAATGTATAAATTCAGGCTTGACGTAACTATTCTAAATTAACATACATGAATTAAGTCTGCCACTTTTGCTGATATTATTATAAATGTTTATTATATTACAAACAACTGTGTGTTGTATCAGCTCACCAACGCACAAATGCACTCTGCTCATAAAACAATAGCACAGCGAGGTTGATAAATGATGGACCGTTTTATGACTGAATACATACTTGTACATTCGTAGGAGAAAGAAAAAAACACAGGCTCAAATGTCACCCCATTAGTTCACGTGTTCACTAGGAGTACCATCATCATCATCATCATCATCATCATCATCATCATCATCATCATCATCATCATCATCCATAGGTCTTGTACGTGCATGGGAAAGGTAAGATCTTCACAAAGAGAACACCTTTCGCCAGCAAACGTCCTGCTTTCGCAATCATCCCAATAAAGTATTCGTTTTTTTAACGAAAATTCGCTAAAGTTTTGATTATTGAAAACATTTTTAATGTGAGAAAAGTCTGGATGTACTAATACGCACACACGTTTGATCTCGTCCGATCAGCTCGTCTCAAATACTACAAGGAGTTTGGTCAACTACTGGTAAACATAGCGAGACTCGTTTGTCCTGTAATGTTCGCGGTGTCTCAATATTTCCAATCTTTCCATAACGTATTTTACATTTGTTTTATTTTGTTTTGTTCATAAAAATGTTCAGGATTCAGCTGCAGACAAATACATTAATGTTCATTGTTATTTAAAACAAACGTTTTGCGTACATATGACTGGATTAGTCAGGTCCAAATGTGATTACTAAACTTCACAGAAACACAAAGCCTAAACCTACATACGATATAGCCTATCGCGATATGTAAATATATTGCAGTTATATTGATTTTAGATATTGCAATGCAAGTTTGAACATCTGTGTGGCCTTCACATAACTAAACTATTTCAGAAGATGTGGAATATATGATGTGATTATTTACTATCGAAGTTCAGCATCATTTATTAGACGAATCAAGCAAGGTTTGACCTCAGACGGCCTTAACCCAGTAAGTCCGTTAATAACGACACGGTCAAACAAGAAAATAAATGAACACATCCAGATATACTAAACATGAACTTTAATTTAGAGGGTTATTGTCTCCGTATATGTGTAAATAATCACTGTTGTGCTAATTCCAGAATTACAGTCCTCCCAAACCAGAAATATGATATCCATGGTGTGGGATTTCTCTAGTGTCACCGTCATTGTTGCCCACAGTGGCGTGCACACATAGACATCAGGTGGTGCTAAAACACCACCAACTCTGCCCTTTATCAACGAAAGTGCCCTTTTGAAACTTCTTTTTTTTTATTTATTTATTTATTATTATCATTTTACTGAGGTCGGTTTGAAATGATCTTTTGAAAACCTGAGCGATTAAAAACAATGCCCTGAAATGAGCCACCACCTCACACACACCCGACCTCTCTCTTCCTTTAACACCAGATGCGCTGCAGCAGCAGTTCAGTTCAGCGAGGTGAAGGAAGCGTCTTCAGCACAGCACACACGCTCACAGATAGACTTCTTCTCCCGTCCCCACCAGCCAGGTCACATACACATCAAGTCAAATCGTACCGTTTGCCCTCTAAGCCCAACGTGAAATAATTTTCTTGTGTGGTAAAATGTCTCATACAGCACTAAACTACTAAGCATTTTTAGCCGACTGGTCACCTGATAAACTAGTCGCACTAGCCCAAATCAATGATAGATATCACCTGGGTATTCTGGGTACTGTGTGTTATAATACCTTTAACTTCTTTGATGTAAGCTTGCTTAGTGCACTGTTAGTGGTGCTGCCACCTGCTGGTCTACATGGTACCTACAGCGGTACAGTATTCTTGGACGCTGCATGCCTATAAATCCTCTAGCAGTGCTCATCCATTGTCACCCATGCTCAGCTGTGGAGCATGTGTTCATGCAACGATATAATCTTTTTAGAAATTAGAGGTCCCAAAACGAGCTCAGGTTCTCTGAACACTGAATCTCACGCTGACTCACTAGCATGCGCAATTGTCCACTTGAGCATAACAGAAGGGAAACATGTAGCCCTGCACACTGAATCAGACCGCATGTGAATCAGACAGCATGTGAATCAGACCACGTCTGAATCAGACCGCATGTGAATCAGACCACGTCTGAATCAGACCGCATGTGAATCAGACCACGTCTGAATCAGACCACATCTGAATCAGACCGCATGTGAATCAACCACGTTTGAATCAGACCGCATGTGAATCAGATGTCTGAATCAGACCGCATGTGAATCAGACCATGTCTGAATCAGACCGCATGTTAATTGCTCTGGATAAGAGCGTCTGCTAAATGGCGTAAATGTAATGTAAATGTAAATCAGACCACGTCTGAATCAGACCACGTCTGAATCAGACCGCGTCCGAATCAGAAGTGATGCGGACGGGAAGACAACATCTACGAAACAGAGCTGAGGTCGGCTTGTGACCGAAGGCATCAAAACATCATCTCTCCTGCATCTCCCACCTAAGTCCAAAAGGAAGGTGACGACTCACTCCTATGAGCTCAGACCCATGTGTCTTTAGAAGCCAGCAGGCGCAGCCCGAGACACAAGGCCACCAGCCGAGCTAATCCTGCAGGGCCACGATCCCTACAGCAGCTGCCAGAGCACAACACTGGAAATGAGAACCTGGCAGCTGTGTCCCAGAATGTGCTCCGCATAAACAACTCCCCAAGCCTGCCGAGCGACAACGGAGCTTGGAGCGGTAATCAAGGCCAGCCCACATTGCCGTCTGAGTCATGGAGAGACGGGAGATCATTTGGTAAACGCAGTACAAACACGTAACAACACAACCTCCGCGTCTTTGTGGGCCCTTCTTACTAGACTCTTAGTTTTGGTGCCGAAGGGATGGAGCTTGGTGTGTGTATGAGGAGTGTTGACAGTTGTTTCATGTGTGGATGTGGAATTGTATGAAGTGTAAGCTGGAGAGACAGGTCCTACTATGTGTGTCCTATGTGCTGTTTGTCCTACGTGATGCGTCTCCTACGTCTTACGTGACGTGTGTCTTTCACCTTGTTCCACCCACTTGCTGCCATATTTCCATGGACTGGATGCCTCCTTCACTCCCTAACCCCTAACCCCTAACGCTAACCCCTAACCCCTAACCCCTAACCCCTAACCCTTACCCCTAACCCCTAACGCTAACCCCTAACCCCTAACCCTTACCCCTAACCCCTAACCCCTAACCCCTAACCCTTACCCCTAACCCCTAACGCTAACCCCTAACCCCTAACCCTTACCCCTAACCCCTAACCCCTAACCCCTAACCCTTACCCCTAACCCCTAACGCTAACCCCTAACCCCTAACCCTTACCCCTAACCCCTAACCCCTAACCCCTAACCCTTACCCCTAACCCCTAACGCTAACCCCTAACCCCTAACCCTTACCCCTAACCCCTAACCCTTACCCCTAACCCCTAACCCCTAACCCCTAACCCTTACCCCTAACCCCTAACGCTAACCCCTAACCCCAACCCGAACCCCTAACCCCTAACGCTAACCCCTAACCCCTAACCCCAACCCCAACCCCTAACCCCTAACGCTAACCCCTAACCCCTAACCTTTACCCCTAACCCCTAACCCTTATCCCTAACCCCTAACGCTAACCCCTAACCCCTAACCCCTAACCCTTACCCCTAACCCCTAACGCTAACCCCTAACCCCTAACCCCAACTCGAACCCCTAACCCCTAATGCTAACCCCTAACCCCTAACCCCTAACCCTTACCCCTAACCCCTAACCCCTAACCCTTACCCCTAACCCCTAACGCTAACCCCTAACCCCAACCCGAACCCCTAACCCCTAACGCTAACCCCTAACCCCTAACCCCAACCCGAACCCCTAACCCCTAACGCTAACCCCTAACCCCTAACCCCTAACCCCAACCTTAACCCCTAACCCCTAACCCCAACCCGAACCCCTAACCCCTAACGCTAACCCCTAACCCCTAACCCCAACCCGAACCCCTAACCCCTAACGCTAACCCCTAACCCCTAACCCCTAACCCCAACCTTAACCCCTAACCCCTAACCCTAACCCAGCATGGGCTAGTCATCTTAGTTCAGGCCTATGTTCCTCAGTCTCCAATATAACTATTCAAATGTATTAATAGGCCTTATGCCTGAGCCTGGTGATGGAGTCATTCCCACAATTCCCACATGATTCCCACATGATTCATGGCCTCGTGTGAAAGGCGCTGTGGTCCTCTGCAGGCTGAACTGCTCGTGGTCCAGTGTAAGGTCCTTCACAGATGATCCAGCAGCACTGTGAGCTGTGCGTTTCGCCTTGTTGTCCTACTAGGAACTGAACTGGTGCACGGAGACTGGTGAGCACAAGGACAACAGTGGTTGTGCTGGTGCAAACTCACCGAAAGCTGAAGTCTAGAGAAATGATGAGGGTGTGGATGTCAAATCTCCAGTTGATATGGCAGCTGTCTTACCTTCTCCAACTGGTGACCCAATAACTGCTGGTATTTCACCCTCTTTAAGGAATCTCAAGGGGCAAGAGAGGCAGGAGAGTCCTCAGCAGCCCTCGACTGCACAAAGACTGAGCACAGGAGCGCTCATGAGCTCCTCTTATGTATCCGGGAGGACATATGTGGCCAACTGTTCAAGATTACCACAGAGACGCACTGTGCCTCCCTCTAGTGGCTGATGATGGCATAGCAGATGTTAGAAATCCACAACACAAAGATGCGTGTAAAAGGTAAAGAGGCCCGAATACTTTCTGACTCCACAGTGTGTGTGTGTGTGTGTGTATGTGTGTGTGTGTGTGTGTGTATGTGTGTGTGTGTGTGTGTGTGCGTGTGTGTGTGTGTGTATGTATGTGTGTGTGTGTGTGTGCATTTTTAGTGATTAATAAAGTTACTTTAAGTCTAAGTATTGTTCAGATGCTTCTTGAAGAGGTGGATCTTTAGTTTACATAACTGACCTTTTATAGACAGCAATGGACTCTGAGTAGGGCCATTAAATACCAATAGAGCAGGTTCATCCTACCATCTAGGAGTCTTCAGACATGTCCTCTCTGTCTCTGGGGGGCAGTGGCTCAATTGAGCTCTACCTGAAGCCCTGAGAGTCAGCGGTGAGAAACATGCTGTCAAAAAAGAGGCTGAGGTCGCGTTTTGGCTTTGTGAGCAAGTGTCGAGGTTTAAACCTGGATATGGGAGACTACAGGGAGCCAGAGGGACAATCTCCCAACCGGACTGATGACTCTGCGGTGAGCACACGGACGTAAGTTTTTACGGTTAAAACCAAATATTTAAATAGCGACGAATCCATGTCCCCCCCACTTTTGAAATCAAAATTACGTCCATGGGTGAGCAGATAGCAGGAAAGCACGGCCTGCTGGAACAGGCTAACTCTTACATCACGTCATGGCAGGGCGTGTTTTTCATAGTTTGGACTTTCCAGTGAAGGGTGACGTCAATGCTATGGCATACAAAGGCATCTTTGATAATTACATGCTTCCACTTCTGAGGCTACAGGTTGGGGTGGAGGCCCTTACCTGGTCCCGCAAGTAGAGGTTCAAACACACAGCTGGAGGAACTTCAGTGGCCGGCACTGCATTTGTAGATGAGTCTGGAAAAAACAGGAAATAGGAAAACATCTGGGAAAATGTCCTGCAATAAGAAAAAACCTGGAATTGTGGAGAGGATGGGAGCAACATGACATAGAGCATGCAGCTGATCCGATTCACCCAGCTGATCCGATTCACCCAGCTGATCCACTTCAGTGCAAGTCAGATTACTACTGACTTTTCAACTAAAACCTTCAATATGACCTTGAAGCTACTTTATCAGTAGCATGTAGAAAATATATTTTGAACTGCACAACCTGACATAAACTGACATAAATTGTTATGACACATTTAGCAAATTTTGTCTAAGGTAAGCCATTTCACAACGACTTCTCTTCATGTGGCAACATGCACATTGTCGTTTACACCTTATTCAATCACAATACTGTCATTTGAAGCTAATAATACTCCAACCAGTTGAATATTTAATTTGCATAGTAAACAGAAATGGAAAATTGTTCTACGCCAATGGAGAAATAGAAATCCTTCACGGTCCCTCTTCTTTCTTGATGAAACTCCAGAATCTGAAAAAAGACCAGACAGAGACCAGTAGAGTTGTGTAGAGTAATGTGGAGTAGTGTAGAGTCATGTAGTCATGTAGAGTCGTGTGGAGTCATGTTGAGTCATGTAGAGTCATGTGGAGTCGTGTAGAGACGTGTTGAGTCATATAGAGTCGTATTGAGTCATGTTGAGTCATATAGAGTAGTATAGAGTCATGTAGAGTTGTGTAGAGTCATGTAGAGTCGTGTAGAGTCATGTAGAGTCATGTTGAGTCATATAGAGTCGTGTAGAGTCATGCAGAGTCATGTAGAGTCGTGTAGAGTCGTGTAGAGACGTGTTGAGTCATGTAGAGTCGTGTAGAGGCGTGCAGAGTCATGTAGAGTCGTGTAGAAACATATAGAGTCGTGTAGAGACATATAGAGTCATGCAGAGTCGTGTAGAGTCATGTTCAGTCATGTAGACTCATGAAGAGTCATGTAGAGTCATGTAGAGTTGTGTAGAGTCATGTAGAGTCATGGTGAGTTGTGTAGAGTCATGCAGAGTCATGTTGAGTCATGCGGAGTCATGTAGAGTCATGTAGAGTCATATAGAGTCATGTGGAGTCATGCAGAGTCATGTAGAGTCATGCAGAGTCATGTAGAGTCATGTAGAGTCATATAGAGTCATGTGGAGTCATGCAGAGTCATGTAGAGTCATGTGGAGTCATGTAGAGTCATGTAGAGTCGTGTACAGTCATGCAGAGTCATGCAGAGTCATGCAGAGTCATGTAGAGTCATGTAGAGTCATGTAGAGTCATGCAGAGTCATGTAGAGTCATGTGGAGTCATGTAGAGTCATGTAGAGTCGTGTACAGTCATGCAGAGTCATGTTGAGTCATGTAGAGTCATGTAGAGTCGTGTAGAGTCATGCAGAGTCATGTTGAGTCATGCAGAGTCATGTAGAGTCATGTAGAGTCGTGTAGAGTCATGCAGAGTCATGTTGAGTCATGCGGAGTCATGTGTAGAGTCGTGTAGAGACATATAGAGTCGTGTAGAGTCATGTAGAGTCGTGTAGTCATGTAGAGTCATGTTGAGTCATATAGAGTCGTGTAGAGACATATAGAGTCATGCGGAGTCATGTAGAGTCATGTAGAGTCGTGTAGAGTCATGCAGAGTCATGTTGAGTCATGCGGAGTCATGTAGAGTCATGTAGAGTCATATAGAGTCGTGTGGAGTCATGCGGAGTTGTGTAGAGTCATATAGAGTCGTGTAGAGACATATAGAGTCATGCGGAGTCATGTAGAGTCATGTAGAGTCGTGTAGAGTCATGCAGAGTCATGTTGAGTCATGCGGAGTCATGTAGAGTCATGTAGAGTCATATAGAGTCGTGTGGAGTCATGTAGAGTCATGTAGAGTCATGTAGAGTCATATAGAGTCGTGTGGAGTCATGCAGAGTCGTGTAGAGTCATGTAGAGTCATGCGGAGTCATGTAGAGTCATGTAGAGTCATGTAGAGTCGTGTAGAGTCATGTAGAGTCATATAGAGTCGTGTAGAGTCATATAGAGTCGTGTGGAGTCATGTAGAGCCATGTAGAGTCATGTAGAGTCATATAGAGTCGTGTGGAGTCATGCGGAGTCGTGTAGAGTCATGTAGAGTCATGCGGAGTCATGTAGAGTCATGTAGAGTCATGTAGAGTCGTGTAGAGTCGTGTAGAGACATATAGAGTCGTGTAGAGTCATGTAGAGTCGTGTAGTCATGTAGAGTCATGTTGAGTCATATAGAGTCGTGTAGAGACATATAGAGTCATGCGGAGTCGTGTAGAGTCATGTTCAGTCATGTAGACTCATGAAGAGTCATGTAGAGTCATGTAGAGTTGTGTAGAGTCGTGTAGAGTCATGTTGAGTCGTGTAGAGTCATGCAGAGTCATGTTGAGTCATGCGGAGTCATGTAGAGTCATGTAGAGTCATATAGAGTCGTGTGGAGTCATGCAGAGTCATGTAGAGTCATGTGGAGTCATGTAGAGTCATGTAGAGTCGTGTAGAGTCATGCAGAGTCATGTTGAGTCATGTAGAGTCATGTAGAGTCATGCAGAGTCATGTTGAGTCATGCGGAGTCATGTAGAGTCATGTAGAGTCATATAGAGTCATGTGGAGTCATGCAGAGTCATGTAGAGTCATGTGGAGTCATGTAGAGTCATGTAGAGTCATGTGGAGTCATGTAGAGTCATGTAGAGTCATGTAGAGTCATATAGAGTCGTGTGGAGTCATGTAGAGTTGTGTAGAGTCGTGTAGAGTCATGCAGAGTCATGTAGAGTCATGTAGAGTTGTGTGGAGTCATGCGGAGTCGTGTAGAGTCATGTAGTCATGTAGAGTCGTGTAGAGTCGTGTAGAGTCATGCAGAGTCATGTAGAGTCATATAGAGTCGTGTGGAGTCATGTAGAGTTGTGTAGAGTCGTGTAGAGTCATGTAGAGTCATGTAGAGTCATATAGAGTCGTGTGGAGTCATGCGGAGTCGTGTAGAGTCATGTAGTCATGTAGAGTCGTGTAGAGTCGTGTAGAGTCATGCAGAGTCATGTAGAGTCATGTAGAGTTGTGTAGAGTCGTGTAGAGTCATGCAGAGTCATGTAGAGTCATGTAGAGTTGTGTAGAGTCGTGTAGAGTCATGCAGAGTCATGTAGAGTCGTGTAGAGTCGTGTAGAGTCATGCAGAGTCATGCAGAGTCATGTAGAGTCATGTAGAGTCGTGTAGAGTCGTGTAGAGTCTTGTGGATTCGTGTTCAGTCTCCAGAGTGATTTTGAGCAGGTTCTCATGCCCCCACTGGTACAGGAACAGCTGGCAAGATGATGTCATGGAAAATCCATTTCTGGGTCACACAGGAAAAGAGCTGCATAGGAAAAAAGCAGTAACTGAATTTTGGTTTCTTTATGCATCCAGTGTAATCCAGTATTATCCAGTATAATCCAGTATATAGTATAAATGTTCATTTACTTCACTAACTGGTCCTGACATATGAAAACCCTTTGATTCAGGAATGCTTACTGAAATAATACCTCAAACTCTCAGCCTGGCCAAATACGATTTTAAAGTACATGTAGTTGTGGTCAAAGTAGAGGTGATTAGCTGTTTCCTAAAGACTGACACAAAACATCAGCTTGGGATATAAGTACACGTTTTCTCTCTGCTGTTGTGCCTCCTCTCACTAGCTTTCCAGATTTCCAGATTACATCTGTCCTATGCTGTGCCCACGACCGCAGGCCCACATTACCATCACTGTTTACATGCCATATTCTTGTTAGGAACACCTAAACAAAGAACTGCAAGTTGTATGTTGGCTCACACAAGTCATTGTTTCTCTAACAATGACAGTGGTTCAGATACAGGGGTCAGAGGTTAACCCTGAGAGTTTGTATCATGTGAGTCTAATGTTTTGACATGTTCATGAACACAAGGTGCATACTAGGAGGTTGTTAAGACCACTGAACGTTGGGTTGTGTTAGTGTGACATATCTTAGGTGTATGGGATTCAACTCATGTGCTCAGTCCGTGATAGATGAAGGATCCCATTTAATGCTTTTTGTTGTAGCGCCACCCATGACATATAAAACTGTCCCCCGGAGGAGGTGGGGTCAGGAGGCCAGAGGTCACCTGGCACAGTGGAGCACCAACCAGCAGAAAAGAGATTATTTAATAAATATATAGGCTACCCAATTTACTAAGATGAAACGTTGTTTTTTCTTCATTGAATAACTGGCAGTTTGCTAACAGCTAATGTGGCACATTACTGCCACCTAGTGGAGCTAGTCATATGTAGCTCTTCTTTATACCCTTTCTAGCGCTTCACAACACTGCGGGTTAATAACAAAGTGACTAAGACATTTCAGTGGTCTGTTTTCCTCTTCCACTCACACACTCTTGCATTTTTTCCACAGTCGGGCAGAACAACCCGATCTGTTGTGTGTGTCTCTTCTTCAGAAAGCTCACTCGCCTCTTGGACGTTTGCTAACAATTAATAATGACCAAATTCATTTCTTAAATCCCATAATGCCCTTTTTCCAAACGCTGTTCATTTTTGTCCAATTATCCAATGCCAACGTTTGTTCTAGATTCTGATTAGTTATCTTTCAAGTTTCTATCCTAAACTCTTGCCTACGTTTGAACTACTCAGCAGATCTAAATCCACACTCGCATAAACCTACTCTTTTCTTCCAGTCACATTTCTGAGAGGATAACACCCCAAACTTCACATTTGCAATTACCCAAACATACCACAAGGTGGAGCCAGTGCTTAGTGAGAGAGTGTAACCTACCTCTTATGTTACAGAGCTAATCAGGGAGCATGGGAGATCAAACCCCTCCAACAAGAACTTGTCTGTCTTCTCCTAAAAACATTTAATGTATTTTTATTCGTTTTTGTATTTCTTTCTTCAGAATTTTGTTTTGTCATTCTCACTCATGTATTCATAACACACGTGTTTGTAGGCACAGAGACCACACTATAAGTGTTTCCTGCACACTTGTCAAAGGGGCTGTGAAAACTCCTGAAGAGTGCTGGCTCCATCACCACCACGTGAGTCTGGTAATGTGTTGGGAAGGTACCACACCCTAACACCACCCATAACACACGCCGGTTATGCAAACGAGTGGTTATGGACAAACCTCTTGAAAATACAAACAAACAAATACATAAGAATTAATAGACTGGGTGCATTAAAAAAAATGTTTCATAATGCTTAAATTCCTTAAAGCATAGGCCTAATGCATAATTTCCTTTAGGTCTATGTCAACCTTCCTCTAGTGTTCGGGTCGTGATGGACACGTTTGTAATTTTTTATTCATAAAAGTTCTACATACATTTGTTTACTGCAAGACTTTTTGACTTTTTAACTTCTTTAAACTTGTCTTTAAACTTCTATTTAAAACATTTTTACTTACTGAATTTTAAAATGCTCTTGTTAAAATTACGCCCTTCTACGTCGTATTACGACATTTTTAGGGTAATGGCTGATTTGAATAAAGCAAAATCAGATATGAATCACTTCAGCCTGGTATTCAGCCAAAGTGTCTGCAGTCCGATCAAAACGATTAGCTTAGGACCAAGTTAACTCAGCATTCAAAAAGTATCCTGTGTGATTTAATTGCATTGAGTAGGCAAAGACTTCTGAGTAAAAACACATTCAGATTAGACAGGAAAAGGTTACTTACGTGTACAAATGTGCTAGGCTGGATCTGAACGACCTCAACAAAAAATCGGATTTTAACTAGAACGAAGTGTTGATGCTTTTTAACTTCGTTTATGTAGTTTAGCTTGAATTAATACAAAATTGATGCGTCAGCCTTTACAGTGCTTTCTCGCATTACTCATATATACAAGTGTCGATGCTTCGACAACGTTTAAACGAAAAAAAGATCTTATGCATTTCTTTGGTTTACTTGCGTTTTGCTAAGATAAATCGTTTTTGGGGAAACTACGCGGTGTGCTGTGACACTGACGTGTTCAGATTTATGTTTGAACCTGCACTTGTTTTTCAGAAACATGTCACTGGTACATCTACAGCAGAACATCACACGTCTCTCTTCATCCGTGTCTTCGTCTTCAGCGTGTTCACTTCTGACTGACTTTCAGTAAACTGCAGTTGCAGTATATCCTGAATTTAACAGGCCGGCAGCTTACACGTAGTGTTTATCGATACGTTTGCTCACGGACTATCTGTACTCTAACACCGGTTTCCCATATGTGCTAACATTTATATTAAATACCTTACATATAAAGTGAATTTATCATAATTTGCCGTCTGTTGGATCTGCCGAAAATAAAATTTCCTGGCCCTTCATAATCAGATCTTTACTGGTCTCCTGCCTTAGAAATCGAAGGTTGTTTTCTCTCCAGAACTATGGAAGGTCAAAGACAGTATCACACACACACACACATACACACACACACACACACACACACACACACACACACACACACACACACACACACACACACACACACACACACACACTCACATACACTGAGTGACACACTCACACACAAGTATTCACAGTATGAAGTATTTCTGTCCATGATATGATCACACACACACACACACACACACACACACACACACACACACACACACACACACACACACACACACACACACTAATCATCTAATCCCTTGCACTCATATCATCTTTTTTTTATTCCAGGTGAATGTTTATCTATGTATATTTTTTTTTTAGTTTTTGTTATATTGACCCTTTTCTGTCTGTGAGAAAGACAAATTATAGGTTTATAAATTAAACGTATTATCATCATTATTTTTATGAAGTGTGAAGGGCAGAGCAGATTCAGACACTCGCCAGTATTTGGGTGTAAGTGCAAAGCGTATAGATCAGATTGTTGAAAGATCCGATTCCTCAGCTGGCCATTATAAGTGCTGAAATAGAAATACACACAGACACTCAGCACCAACACAAGACTTAGACAAAACCTACTGGCTGTTTCTCCTCATCCTCTCCTCTTACGTTTGGTAAACCGCAGTTTGGCACATTTCCATTGTGCGCAATAAAACAACATCAACTTGATAAAGAGAATAATTTAGAATCTGATTCGATTGTATACAAACATAAATGGGTCAGGTAAACCGAATTTGACCTGGGCTTTGAGCGTTAGGAACTTACCCATACCGCAAGTAACCGCAAGGGGGCATCAACGTCAAATGAGTGAATTACCGTTTTGCACACTTGGTCTGCTGCTTTACAGCTTTCAGTTAAAAGTTAATAAACTCAGTATTCACTCACAGTTTTGTCAATGATCTACGTCCATAAACATTGGATTAACTGAATAAAACGATATCAGACTTCTATAATTTTATTAAACTGCATAAAGGTTCACCCATCTACTCATATCGAGTTTGTCTATATATATGCGTGTTATCTGTATACGGCCTTATACAGTGGTTCTGTAAAAATTACGATAATTTAGAGTTTTATAATTTTCGAGTATGCCAGAGAATAATTAAAGTACCGTAAAAGGCAAACCGCTATTTCAGGCAAAACAGATGGATGGACCTGTTAATGTTTTTATTCGTTCATCATTTAAATAATCATGAAAAATACAAGGTTAGCATAATCTGAAAATCTATAACATATACGATCCTTTTCAGACGACCAATATACTGCTGAAATGCAGTTTTTTTTACAAGTGTATTGTTACAACTACTTTAAAGGGCACGACATAGACGACTGGGTGACATATCTCCCTAGGCACTTTTAAGTAGCCCAATCCGAACACTCCGGTGCAGACGCAATAATGGGAGATTGTGACGCAGAGTTCTCTTGACCTACTGCGTCATGCTCGAGCGAAAGAGGGAGCTAAGAGCTCGCGCACGCAGAGCTGTAGGTGGTCGCTTGGAGTGACCGCGTTCTGAATCATCCCGCTTGCTTCACAACTGTGAACAGAAAACAGACGTATTCTTGCAGTGTGATTAGAGAAAATATGGTCTACATTTGCAATAAAAAAGTTAATAAACCTTATAATTTGAATCATTTAAAAGCGTGTCTATTCGCTTTCGTAAATTGTATTTTTCTTTTGTACCTTTTCCTTTTTTCTGTCTAGGCTTTTAATACTGCAATAGCGAAAATACATGCATATATATATATGTGTATATATATATATATATATATATATATATATATATATATATATATATATATATATATATATATATATATATATATATATATATAGAGAGAGAGAGAGAGAGAGAGAGAGAGAGAGAGAGAGACAGACAGACAGACAGACAGACAGACAGACAGACAGACAGACAGATACCTCTGTCTAAACATCCTGCTTCACTGGAAACTGTGTGCTACATTACAATTTTATATATCTCTTCGTATCTTCCCTAATGTGCACTTACAGTTACTGATCTGGGATCTGCTACAGTTATATGGGATTCGGTCTCTGTCCGTGTGTGTCTGTGTGTTTTTTCGATGGACCGTGAATATTGCCTCATTAATTTAATAATGTAAAAATGTAGGTTTTGTACACAATGTCATATATACTTTGAGTCAGAAATTTGAACAGGTTGAAGTTTTCAAACGACTACTCACAACCACGTGTCATGTTAATCAATAAACCTATCGCTTCATTAATAAACCTATCGCTTCATTAATCCGATTCAGCTATTTTACCATTCGTTCGTGGTGTTTTGCAAATAATAATAATAATAATTAATAATTAATAATAATTATTATAATTATTGTTATTTGTTGTTTATTTATTTGTTGTTAATTTTGTTGTTATTTTGGTTGCTGCTATTGATATTTTTGCTGTTGCTGCTATGGCAACAAATTCATTTGAATTGTTATCATAACAGTTGTCCTGTAGTAATAAAAACAAATGTAGTTTATGTTTATCGATCATTTGCATATTAAAATACGATTTAGTCCTGTTTCTGGAATACTGCAGTTATTTATTGTACGCATTAAAGCGTTGTTGATGTCATGTTTATTTTTCTTATTTAACATACATGTCAAAATATTAAACTGAGCCTTTGCAGGACATTTACTTAAACGCTCAATACTCGGGTTGTTGAAATAGTCCGATGTGGAGTAACTTGTTTAATGGGGTGGAGTGGAGCTCCATTCGGAGTGGTCAGGGGGTTGGGGTTAAGTTGTGGATTGTACAAACAGCCTCGGGCAAGAGGAAAGGTTCATGCCCGAGTCCTTGTAAGGAGAAACCGTTGGAATACCAGCCGAGTCCACGGTCACTTAATCAGAGCGACCTGCGGGGGATTAGGAAGATATTGTGACCGCAACTTCGCCTCAAAATTATCATTCACAAGTACGTGTTGTGTTCCTCGCTCGGTTCCGCGCGAGAGGCCTTGTTGGATGGTCCCGGTCTCTTCTCCTAGGCGGGGAGGGGGAGGCGTTGTTTTGGTTTCAGATGGGCTAGAGATAAATCCTAATTGGTTCCATTATACTAGCTACTTAAAGACGCTTTTATCATTGTTATTATTTTGTGGTGATTCATATCATGACTCTTTAAATGAAAATTCTTACATGCCTATGTGAATAATATAACATATTCTTACATGCCTATGTGAATAATACAACATATTCTTACATGCCTATGTGAATAATACAGGATATTCTTACATGCCTATGTGAATAATACAACATATTCTTACATGCCTATGTGAATAATACAACATATTCTTACATGCCTATGTGAATAATACAACATATTCTTACATGCCTATGTGAATAATACAGCATATTCTTACATGCCTATGTGAATAATACAACATATTCTTACATGCCTATGTGAATAATACAGAATATTCTTACATGCCTATGTGAATAATACAACATATTCTTACATGCCTATGTGAATATTACAACATATTTTTTGCCTGTATGTACTTTTAGGGGTCAGTAAAATACGTAAAAGAAATAAAACACGATTTATACATTCAGTAGGTTTATTAAAATCATAATAATACCACTATAAATAAATAACAACAAAGAATACGACGGTTTGAAATTTTTATATATGACTTTGGTAAAGCTTGCCCATAAATAAAAAAAAACACAGTATTTTTACAGATGTTTAAAGGTAACCGAAAACACTCTATAACTGATTTCTTTTGATCATAAATCAAGACAGATATGGTGACCGGTGTAAAAGTAAAATCAACGTTGACAATATGGGCTACTGCTCTGAAATACGGCCGGTCTAAGGCGTTTGAGGAGACTCGTCTCTTTTATTAAACTGTGACCAACAGTCCTGTGACTTCTGCATATTGTTGTACGTAGCAACAGTCCGGCCATTTTATTTTTTCTGTCATTTTGCTATTAAACAAAAACAAAGGCGTTAATGTGAGTAGGCACTGCGCTGGCGTTTCAGCGACATTCCTCTCACCCTTTTGCCCCAGGGTGACACATGTTAGGTGTTTGGCTTTCTCCGTTTGGTTCCTCGGGGGCTTTTAATCTCACTCAGCGCTCGCAGCAAACTTTCGCACCTCCACTCTTTCTCCTCGGTCCAGGCCGCTTAATTCCGCCGTAATGAGCTCGCGCGTCCCGCCCAGCGCGCGGGGTGACGTGGCTTCCCTCGCGCTTTGATCCGCTCCTCGCTGCTGATTGAGACGTTTCACTAACAGCCCGTGTTAATAAAGCCTTCGCGTTAGGACTCAAACGTGCAGGAAGCAAACACGGGGGATTATTACCACCAATTTCAGTTTAGTGCTTATTTGAAAACAGATGTTCGCCACAGCTTCTAATGGGATGATTCATGGAGTGGTGCGAGATACAAGCCATTACAATTAATTACCTCGACTACACAGAGGCGACCCCATGCTAAAATTAGTGTTGGTCAAAGTTAACACAAATGTTTGCGTGAATGTATTAATTTGCAATGAAAGGAAATAGATCAATTCGATTTATTTACTACTTAAATATATTAACCGCGAATTGACTGCGAAGTGACATTAAAAATAAAGCTATACATATCTTTATAAGTCAAACCTTCGTTATCGAAAACATAAGCATGCTTATTTGCACTTTTTGAACTACGTACAAAATTTATATAAATTTATATACAGCTCTATATGCATTTGTCGCAGTGGTCATGTTGTCTGTTTGGAGGTTTTAATCTACTAATTGATATGTATATGTTCGCAGGCTAAATGCTTTGGGGATGGCGGCGCTGCACCGAAGAGTGTGTGGTGTGTTATTGGCTGCGCGCGCTGGGACGTCCCGACACCTCCATTCGTTTTTCTTCAACCGTGTGTGTGGCCAGAAGTTTTGCGCGCCGCCGCTCGCTCCGCACAGCCCGACCTCCCATTGGACGGCTGGGATGTTTTGGGGCGGAGTCTTACTGGCAGCAAAAAGGGGAAAGAAATGAACTGCGCAAAAAGTCTCGCGTCGTGACGGATGCCCAAAGTTCAGAGCTTTACCGATGCGCGCTGCGGCAGAGAGAGGAGGCGAGCGTCCGAACCACAGCGAGGCCTGGACACACACTTGCGCGTCGTGAACACTGTGGCGATCCGTGGACTTTTCTTTTTTGCTTGACTGCTACAGACATTTAAGGAAGGGGAGAAGTAGAAGTGGATTTGCGCCGCGCTCGCCTTCGGGAGGGATCGTTCATCGCGAGTGTTGATCTGTGTGGGGATCAGACATGCAGGCGCGCTACTCCGTCTCCAGCCCCAACTCTCTGGGCGTCGTGCCGTATATTAGTAGTGACCAAAGTTACTACCGCGCTGCTGGCGGCGGGTACACCGGGATGCCGGCCCCGATGAGCATGTACTCTCACGCCGCCCACGAACAGTACCCGGCCAGCATGGCCAGGGCGTATGGACCGTACACGCCGCAGCCCCAGCCGAAGGACATGGTCAAACCTCCGTACAGCTACATCGCGCTCATCACCATGGCCATCCAGAACTCCCCCGATAAGAAGATCACCCTCAACGGGATTTATCAGTTCATCATGGAGCGTTTCCCCTTCTACAGAGACAATAAACAGGGCTGGCAAAACAGCATTCGGCACAATCTGTCCCTTAACGAGTGCTTTGTCAAAGTGCCTCGCGATGACAAAAAACCCGGAAAGGGCAGCTACTGGACCCTGGACCCGGACTCGTACAACATGTTCGAGAATGGCAGCTTTCTGCGGCGGCGGAGGCGGTTCAAGAAGAAGGACGCGCTGAAAGAGAAGGAAGACCGACAGGTGAAGGAAGCGTCGTCGCGCCAGCAGGGCCGCGAGCAGGAGCAGCCCGTGCAGGGCGCGCAGCCCGTGCGCATCCAGGACATCAAGACGGAGAACGGCACGTCCACGCCGCCGCAGGCCGTGTCGCCCACGCTCAGCACCGTGCCCAAGATCGAGAGCCCGGACAGTAGCAGCAGCATGTCGAGCGATAGTCCGAACAGCATCCCGTCCGCCCGGTCCGTGGGCATGGATAGCGCCCCGGACCAACCGCAGCATCACCACGGCCAAGGTCCCACACAGGGCTTCAGCGTGGATAACATCATGACGTCTCTGCGCGGCTCGCCCCAGGGTCCGAGCGAGCTCACCCCCTCCCTCGTGGCCTCCTCGCGGACAGGTATAACCCCTTCTTTGTCCCTTAATTATTCTCCGAATCAGGCGTCCGTGTATAGCTCACCCTGCAACCAGAACTCCATCTCAACTACCTCGAACGCGACCTACCACTGCAACATGCAGGCGATGAGCCTTTACGCCGGGGATCGCGCGGGCCACTTAGCGGCCACCACCGTGGACGAAACTTTGCCCGATTACTCCATCACAACCACCACCTCGTCTCTGGGCCACGGAAATCTCGGTTCTGGCCAGGAAGGCCATCACCCGCACCAAGGGCGTCTCGCCTCGTGGTACCTAAACCAGGCCGGAGACTTGGGCCATCTGGGCGCGAGCTACCCCGCACAGCAGCAGAACTTTCACTCGGTCCGAGAGATGTTCGAGTCCCAGAGAATTGGCTTGAATAATTCACCAGTCAACGGAAATAATAGCTGTCAAATGTCTTTTCCCCCGAGTCAGTCCATATACCGAGCATCAGGGGCTTTTGTGTATGACTGCAGCAAGTTCTGACCAAAGGTCCTCTTGTTTTAATTACTGACGTTTTTCCCCTTTTCGTCGATAAACGTCATTATGCTTACGGTGGACTCAAGAGAAACAAAACGCAAACGAGAATCAGAAAAAAACATGATCTTGGTTTGTTAAGGACAGTGTTACTGCAAATAACACGTAAGTCTCTTTTCGCTTTTGTGAGCAATATGCTTTGTAGTTATTTTTTTTAATATGCCAACCTTCCATGGACTTGTTATTACGTGTAAATTGCATATAGTAATTTATTTCTAAAATGTAGCCGGATATTGTGGACCAAACACCAAAACGTGTTTCTAAATTGAATTGCCTTAATTGTCCAGAAATGTTCCATTATAACAAGGAACGGAACGTGTATATCACCATATTCTTTCAAATTATCTCATTTTGTTGAAAACTATTCTGAAGGAACTGCATTCTTTGTTTAATAAATTACCATTTTATTTGAGTTAAAAGTAGGCTACGCCTGATTTCTTAAATCGTCGCGAACTTTAGGAGTTCGGTGACGACTCGAGCTGTGGTCGTGTTGAGCACCGTGTGTGAGATTCATTTGCATACATTTTCTAGGCGACAGAAAAAAACGTCAAAAATTGCTAGAGTACGTGGCAATTTTATGCACCATGCAGGAATGTCATTAAAAGCTTGACTTACGCTGGTCTCCGTAAATGGCCGCCATATGCTCACCTCTCGTAAATACAGGATTACTGCGCATGTTATAAGATAGGCTAAAGATCTAAATTGCGATTTATAGGATTTTACGTTTGAAAAAATAGGCCCATTTTCTGCATGTTAAAAAAGAAAAAAGAATCTTGTTTATAAAGCTTCCTGTTTTGTGCTAGAGGCTGTTTTGCCAAGGAAGGACTGTGAGACATTAATGTTTACATATTGCATATATTGAAAGCTTCTTAAAATCAAAGTTATTTTTGCTTTACTTTGTCTGATGTCAAATTAATTTAGCAAACTCAACACCAGTTGTTTTTTCCCCTAATGGCCACCACACACAAAACTATTAACTACTCGGGGTCGTATAAATTGTTCGTTCTGCAAAACATGCCAAATCATTTGATTTTATTTTGAAGAGTTATATCATGTGAAAAGAACAGAGAAGATTAAATTAATATAACATTTGCTTTAGCGTCTTTCCTACCAGACAGCAGTCCACTGGCCTACCAGACAGCAGTCCACGCTATAAAAAAAAAACTATACTTATTTATTTACTTAATTATTTATTTCTTAAGAAAATGTGTTAATGCAGTGTTTGTAGATGATGGTGTAGTTGCCTTGATGTGGCGCCGGACTTGTGTTTACATGTTTTGATACACGCTCTCGTATGGTCTCAGGTTGTCAAACATACGCGGTGTGTTATCATCGTTACCTGGGGCCTTGTGCACCAGCCGTTCTTAGACGATGCCTGGTCCACTTACCTTGATGTTGTCTTGAAAGTCCACCTGTGTTTACTTGCACGTTCCGTATGCAATACCAGACATGCCAAAGATAACCTTGCAGAAGAAGACGGCGCGCGCAGCTAGGTCACGGCGCATGAGGGCGCGCGGCTCGCCGGAGGCGGCAGTGTGGGTTTTACGACGCTGTTGACAGGAGTTGCACGGATTTGAGGACATTAAATGTGTGTGTGGATTACTTGTATAAATACAATTTTACAAAATATGTATAAAGGTCGATTCAGTTAGAGTGTATTTCTCGGTCACCCTTGTGAGGCTGGGTGATGGGTGGTGTGTTGGGCGTCCCCCCCCCCCCCCCCCCCGCGTCAGACGCGTGTTTCAGCACGGCTAATGAACCAAGAGCTTCCTTGTTGTCGAGTTTTCAAATAACAGAAACACACTAATCAGGGCATGCAGGATTAATGAAATTGGGGATAATGCAAGCCGTGGGTGTGCTTGAAATAGCAACAAGTAAAAATTAAAGAGTCACTCAAATAACTCGGCACATAGGTTGTCATTAACTTAAAAGACTTTTGGATGAAGACCTACTGTATTTCAGATAACATAACTTAAAAGACTTTTGGATGAAGACCTACTGTATTTCAGATAACAACACATTTATTTCGTCGAAGTATACCATTATTATTATTATTATTATTATTATTATTATTATTATTATTATTATTATTATTATTATTATTATTTTATTGTATTTAAGAATAATAAGACATTAAGATGAGCAAAGTGTTTGCCCTTAATGTAATTATAGGATCAAAATGACCAAAGATAACGGAGCACAGACGCGCGTTCTTGTTGCTCGGTTCGTCACAGTTTTCACATGGGGTTGGTAGTGATTACGGTAGCTAATTTAGCGGCCAATTGACTTGGGAGGGTCAACAAGCCATCTCAAATTTACTTATTACATCCAAGACGCTTCATGTTAAGCGTTTCATTTCATGTTTGGTTAGGCACTCTCTAACCTCAGTGGCTAATTCACAGCGTCTTGTTTTTCAGATGTTGTCTAAGAAAATCTCTGGCATGGCAGAGGCCCCAGGGCCTGGTGTCAGCGCCTTACCGGACACTATTATTGCTCGGTCATTAGCGTATGTAGAATCTCTTACACGTAAACTTTTCATTAGAACTACAAACTACAATAATACTGACGTATAATATAATATAATATAATATAATATAATATAATATAATATAATATAATATAATATAATATAATATCCAATCAATATTTTAGAAACAGCAAACAGTATGCATAACTGAAATGAAACAATGAATACTAATATACTAATATTTCTACTACTACTACTATTACTAACAACAACAACGATGATAATATTGACAAAAAAAACAATGAAGGCTTTTTGAATGATAGGTGAAGGAATGCCAATATTTGCAGGTTACTCTTAACTGATCCCAGTGAGTGTAGGCGATACGAGGTCCACTCTCTCCACTCGAACAGTTGTAATCACGCTCATAAACGTCATTAGAGCCTTTCCCGAGTAATAAACAAACGTCGTGTTAGGCCCAGGATTGATGGCGCCCTCACAGAACGAGCCAGCTCAGGAAGGAATAAAATTCAATCAGTGCGCTGGAATCATTTTTCATGAGACGGAAAAGGCAGGGTAGGAGACGGGGGTCAGCGGGGAGGATGTCGCTCGCCCCAGCGCCATCAACAATGCAGCGGGAGAAAAAGCAAAACGAACGTGCTGTTCACTCCAAAATAGTCTCCTAAATCTCCGTGATTTCCAGCTCGCCCCCCTCGCGGCCCGTTTTATGTAGAACTCGTTGCCCCCGGGGTTCCCTGACCGGAGTTGGCAGTTTTGCCAGAGAGCAAAGCAGCCTGTTCTGTTGCCCTTACATTCCTTCAAGGCCTTATTTTGGATTTAGGATCCAGAGTCTTGAGATCTGTGCGTCTTCACTGATGTCAAAAGTTTCGGGGATGTTGATGTCTTCATTTGACGAGTTATTTGAACGTGCCCTAATTAAAAGCTGATACGATGGCACGTTGAAAAAAGTACGTTTCGCATAACGCCTAATACACAAAAAACCACAGCAAGAAAACAAATTTTAATGCCATGCAAGGCGAATGCCTTCTGCGGAGGTTTGCGCCCTTTGCTACCGATTGGCTACTCATTGCCAGTTACAAGCACTAGCCTCGAATTCAATCATCGTCTTGATTCAAATATTGCAAAGCATGCCAGTGTGCAAGGTGGGTCATTTTAAACACTAGGCACCCAAAGAAATTTCGAATTGGCTAGTTATTCTAAAACTTGACTTAGTGGAGGGTTCAAAAGTACAAGGGATTATCGTATTATACAGCGCTATCAGGTAACTGAGGTTTTATATGAACATTTCCTAAGAAATTCTCCTACCTGCCGAGGAATAGGCACAATTCATTATATTATATTATATTATATTATATTATATTATATTATATTATATTATATTATATTATATTATATTATATTATATTATATTATATTTTGATAGGTTTGATTACGGTATTGCACAACACAATGCAGGAACTGTGCGTGTATTTCCTAATGCACACCGCACTTCAAACGTGCAGTGCGGGGAAACAGACACACCGTGCACTTTTAACTTTCTTTGCCTTTATTTGTGCTTGGTATAAACGACATAAATATTACAGTTGGTAACAGCCAGCTATGGCGTTGCGGGGGCTTGTAATGCCACGTTGTTATCCTTTTAAACATATGACGAGATATTATGAGATTTCTTTAATTCTGTTTGCCGCTTGATATTTTATGCTCGGTGCTTGTAAATAGTTCCGCTACATTCCTGCAAATGCACATTTCCGCGTGCGCGTCTGCGCGTTCGCGCGCAATTTCTCACACTCTAGCGCGTGGCTTTGGGTCAAACAACCAAAACAAAAGCGACTGTGTTCAGCGTGCCATTAATATTTCTCTCGACAACAACAACACTTAAAAATCCGTTCAATGTTTCACATTACCTAAAATGACTAACTTTGTTTACTACATAAAATGCATTTCCACACTGGAATGTTTCGACATGAACTTCAAGAAGAAATATTGTCTGTATGATAATTCAGGACACGCTTTACAAACCGTGTATAGTCTTTGTTTGGCAAAACAAGAAATAGTTTTGAAACTCTCATTGACTGAGAAGTAAAACATCTCTCACTATTTCTTTCTGAAAACACGAGAGTGCACAAGTGTTTCCACGCAGTGTAACATGAAATATAATACAATATGCCGTTTTTTTTTAGTGCCCGGTGTTTAGAAGACGGGGACGCTTCGTGTAACTGTCACGAGATGTATTCACGGACATTTATCTCCACGCCTCCCCCGTTCATTCAAATTAGACTGTTTCGAGTCATTCCTTTTGTTTCAGGACATGAACGCAATAATAATGACGGAAATCAGACGTGTGTATGATGAAAGACCAACGTCCTTCTCACTGGACGCTTGGTTTGTTTGGCTAGTAGTCTGGACCAGACGGCACGTGAGGTGTAGGGCCGACACCACCAGCTCCGCGCTCTTTACATCATCTCAACGTGTCAAAGGAGTGTTGAACGTCATGTTTGTAATATCGATTATTTTACTATAATATCGATTCTTTACTATTGTTTGCTACGCGCTTTTAATAAGCTGATCCAGACTTTTCCCGAGCGCACGTCAAATAAAATTGACTTCATATATAGCCTAACAATTCTATTCTATTCTATTCTATTCTATTCTATTCTATTCTATTCTATTCTATTCTATTCTATTCATAATCAATTATAAAAGTAATTGAAGTGCAATTATGTTTGTCTCTGTATAATCTATACCGAGCGGCTACGCACTATAACAAATCGAGTCTATATTAATTAAGCATGTAAACGCTGTTCAGCCTCTGTGGTCTTTTATGTACAAATATTGACTAATATAGACCGCGCCGGTTTTTCGTTAAGATGTCGATCATTTGCCAACGACTAGTTAAACTGATCTAATACCCACGACATCTGGCGAGTTGTGCCATTTTGACCGCTTTGTTACCGGTTCAAGTGAAATGTAACACGAGCCATATTCAGAGCCCTAGAGGGGCTAATGTCTTCTTCGCCAGCTTAAACATCACACACACAACGCGAAAGGTGCACATGTGAAACACTGGTGCTCTTGAAACAACCGTGTGTGGAGACTATCATGTTGCACCGGCAAAGTGGCGTGAACAAGCCGCGTACGAAACTGATGCTGTCAATACAAATGGGTCATTATTTGCTGTCAATTGATACTACTACTACTACTAATATTATTATTATTATTATTATTATTATTATTATTATTATTATTATTATTAATAATAATAATAATAATAATAATAATAATAATACATACTATTATTTTATTATTATGATTATTATTATTATCTGTTCAAAACTACTACTAGCCTACTGCTATCACGACTAATATAATACTAATAACACAAATAATGTGTAATATTGTTACTGCTACTATTGCTAATGATATTATGCTGGTGAAAGTATGTGACGTATTAATATATTTTTTATTACATTTGTGATGTCACAGGCCTCCCGCTCTCTCTGCCCCGCGCGCGCTCTCTCGCGCGCTTTCCCTCTGTCTGTGAGAAAGGAAGAGATGACTCGTTGGCTCTTTGAACTCTACTGAGCCCGCAACTTTCTCGACAACAGAACACGGCCATTTGTACGGCATGAAATGGACCGCATTGTTCAAAAGTTAATCGGACGTACATAACAAGCGTCCTTTCGATATTATCAAAGCACGTATAACCTATACATCCGTTTGAGGCCCCTGAATCAGTCCGGCCAAGTCTGCTCAGCCCAGTCCCAGTAAAGGATCATTGTGGTATAAATAACAAATGCACCGGAGAAACTCCATTAAATTAAGCTAAGGATGACCATGTTTGAATGGGAGCCTCGAGGTCACACGACCGTCACGCGCAGACCCGTGCTTGCGTTCTTGAATGGCTCGAAGCCGTAGACATTTCCATTCTCCTACTGACACGAGAGAGAGAGAGAGAGAGAGAGAGAGAGAGAGAGAGAGAGAGAGAGAGAGAGAGAGAGAGAGAGAGAGAGGGAGGGGCTCCATTCGGAACGCCGTGCACCTGTATGGCTCACTGCGAGGCGAGGCAGAGGGGAAAAGTGTATAACTTCAGCTCACAGTTGGTGCACAGAGCCCAACCTCAAACCACCATCTGTTTCCAATTAAGAGTCCACACAGACGCGGGGTCTGTCTGACAGTCAAGCAGCGAGCTAAAGGCTCAAAGACTTGTCTCGAGAAAAATATCCCACCCGTTACCTCCTCTTTAGCCCGCTTTGAAACCCACTATTTTTCTATTTAAGTTGAATAAATGGTTTCCCCACGGATGGAGCTCTGTAGAGTCGGTGTGAGGAGTGACTTTTGTGGGTGAACCAGAGGGCGATATCGCATTCCTCCAGCACAGACTTACCTATTCTATAATACCACGACAAATGTTTTATTTGATCTTGTTTGATTCAATACCGTAACGTCATGTCTCGGATGGAAACACACGATGTTGCATTATTACATTTAATCGGTTTGTCCTCGTATGCCTTCTTAACGTAAGTGAATTTGCTCTAAATATGTTCTGCGTTAAATATCCACTGGGGGTGGGAATTCAACAACGCAGACCCGATATTAGTGTCACGACCTAAAAATCTTAACTTGCTCCACACATACACACGAGCACGAGCGGCGCGTACCCGTTTGGAACCCACTTCACGAATAAAGGGACTAGTGTGATTTGAGAATGAGGGGAAACGGCCTAGCCCACCGACCTTTGGATAACCCAATCACCTGGCAGCTTAACACTGGCTGGCCTTGAAGCCGAACCCTCAGCCCGCCTCACCGAGCCCGGTACGTGTGCTGCGAAGTTAATTATAGCGGTTTTTACGCGCCCGCGCCCCCTGAATGTCTCGATTCTGCTCGTTCTGACACAGAAGATTTTATTGTCTCCAGGTTAAATTTACGATCCGAAATCCACGTTTTCGCCCCAGACGTCTTGGCTGGCCTTTTCTATTTTAATTACCTCAACCCGAGGGGAAGACTCGGTCATTTGTAAAAATGTAGGTGAATGAAACTTCTCCTTGTTATAAACCCTACATTCCGTCACTGAATTAGAGCTGCTCTCGTATTAATCCGTCACCAGATGACCACGCTGTCACCGAGTGCACTATTCACTATTATACATAGGCCTATATTATATATTATTCACCAAACCTAAACTGTCGAATTGTCAGATTGAAACAATATTATCGATTACGTTATTATGGAACACGATGTTGAATACCAGTTTAGGAAATGCAATAACACGCGTTTCCAACAGGCCCAATTTTCCCTCATTGTAAACGAACTAAAACGTTCACAGCGGATGGCAAAGGATGCTGTAAATACAAGGAATACCATGTAAGTATTTAAAACAATCTAAAACACAGAATCTAGAATATATGGCTGTGCAACACTGTTGCATTATATTGTAGCTACTAGAATAATATTTCATATAAAAATATCTGACGTCTTAAAATCTAGAAATTAGTCACATTCTAATTAGCTTTTTTGTTGGCATTTGAAAAAATATAATTAAATTAGATAAAACTAACCAGTGGCTAAATCAACGATCTTGAAGACCTAAATAGGTTTTAGAAAGTTAGTTGTAATAGTTAAAAAAAACTATTTTCATTAAAACGTCATTTTATAAAGGTTCATCAGAGGAACAGCCTCTTTTATTAGAGCAAAATGTGCAAACATGATTATCAGTCATGATCTGACTGAATAAATATGACCAAATGCTGCTTTCATGTTTACACCCAGCATGCTTTGTAAACTCTAAGTTATTGATGTAAACTAAGTCGTTTTTGCCTAATCTACGTGCAAAGTGAATTTGGAATAGTTTTTTAGGCAAATGATTTATTCGCCATTATTAACCATAATGTTTATTTAATTCGAACATTCATCCATTTTTTAAAAATAGCATTAATATATTCGCGATCTATTTACTTATTTACTCATTCATTTATTTATCGGATAACATAAGCAATTGCAGAATCAGGTTAATATTCACTGATGCTGCCTATATTTACAGGCAATCCCGGCTAAATTATAAAAAAAAATGTGAAAGTATATCAGGTAATGTCATGTAGCAAGAGTCTTTTATGGTTGAGTATTATAATAAAGCCAATTACAGCGTTTAATCCTTCCAGTATGGCGCAGCAAATCAGTAAAACACAAAGGGTGAAGTATCTGAATGAGTATGACAACATCGGAGTAACTTTCCAGTTAAAACAACCACCTCCAACAGCACCTCCACCCCAACCTCCACCCCAAATCACAGATCACACTGCCGACAAACGCCGCGTGTGAACAACGTGAGAACATCTTTTATCGGTCCCACGCGCTATTTAGCGGATAATTGCGCTCTCGTCGTGACACTATCCGGTTCTCCGTTTCATCCCGGCAGTCTGCGGTAGCTCATATCTTTCTTCTCCACTTAGTATTCACAGTGTTGGTGTGCTTCATCTCGGCATCGTCTATATTTATCGCGGGTTGTCTTTCTCTGAATATCCTGTTCGTTTTCCTTTGCGATTTTCTAACACCTCTTGCGGCAGACCGAGTTTAGGATTGTCGCTAATTGCCACTATGCCAACGACACAGAACATTTTGGTGTACTAGACACCGTAAATTACCCCTGCCGAAAGCGTTATGCTCCTGATCCTAGAGCCCTCTGAGAGCCTCTCAGATAAAGAAATGTGCATAAATCAGTTATTATGCGTTGAAATGTGTTTTTCTCAAATGTTTAGCTAGTGGGCGCGTTTAAAAACATTTAAATATTTTTTTCATTTGATAGAGTAAGTTGATTTATTCCAAATGTCTTTGTTCCGTTTAAACTAAATAGTACAAGTTACACAATGCTTCTCAAAAGACTTAAGTCGTTTTCATTAAAACATTGGTGCAGGCGCAACTTTAGGTTATTGTCGGTTCTGTCCAATGCACAATGATACAGCACAAATCCTTTATTTCCTTCGCTTTCTGTTTTCATCTTATTTTATGCTTGAATGTGCTCTCTCTCTCTCTTTCTCTCTCTCTCTCTCTCTCTCACACACACACACACACACACACACACACACACACACACACACACACACACACACACACACACACACACACACACACACACACACACACACACACACACACACATAATCACACACACGAAGCCAAACAGCCTCCTAACTAGTGACTGTAAAGAATGAGTGTTTGATAAATGTTGTATTTGTCATTTGTATGGCTACATCAGATTCCCTCTCATCAAGACACAGATTAATTGACTGTAATTGAAGACTTTCAAATGAAAACAACCGATCCGATATCAGTGACCTTAAATAAACCAACAGCAATTTAAAGCAGAGTAGTAGCATAATTATATTACACATTATTACATTAATTAGACTACCAAAATCCTAATACGCACACATAATAATGTATAGATATTATGCTAGTTTTCAACAAGGAGAAGTCTTGTTAGTGTTTTTAAGTTTAGGAATCTGTATTCAAGCTATGCATCTAAGCACATGACAATTTGAAGATTACCAGACCACCGATCACCTGAGCAGGTCCAGGACAGAACTGCTACCACAAAAGAGCTGAAATTCTTAGTAAGCAACAAAGGACCTAAGTGTGTGTGTGTGATGGGCAGGAGGTAGTGTGTGTGTGTGTGATGAGTCTAAATGTGTGAACATGTGACACATAGGGGTTTGAGTGTGTGTATGTGTGATACTCAGGAGGTGGAGTGTGTATGTGTAACCCACATGTGTAACCAGAGTGCACACACATACACACACACATGACACGCTCTTGTGTGGTGACAGACTCATCCTTCTAGCCAGAGAGCAACTTCTTCAAACATTTCTACTGTTTGACTCAAAGAACAATGAAACTGCAGTCAGACGGTTTTGTACTGGTACACTAAAGCTGGGAAGTGTTATTTATGGAAACCAAGTAGGAGCAGAACATGTAAAACTTCTAAATGGGGATGAAGACGAGGACAAGTCTTCATCTCCCATATCAGACTCAGGAAAACACAAAGTTCTGGTTCTAGTGAGCATGAAAAGAACAGAGATGTGATGGAATAATAATAATTGTTTGAATAATACTCAGATTCTCTCTCTCTCTCTTTCTCTCTCTCTCTCACACACACACACACACACACACACACACACACACACACACACACACACACACACACACACACACACACACACACACACACACACACACACACACACACACACAGAGGCATAGGAGGCCCAATGCAACTGACCTGGGAAACTTAGCTATAAACAGGATAGTGATTCCAGATTATGTCATTTTATAGATGACCACAACAGTGCAAACAGAAGCAGGGGCTTCCTCTCAGTGTATGTGTGTGTGTGTGTGTGTGTGTGTGTCGGGGGGGGGGGGGGGGGATCTGTGCTCAAGTAACTGCTTTTCTCTCTTAAGCACATGTCATGTTTCCACTTAGATTATGATCTGTCCCTCTGACTAGAATAGCAGGAAACCAGGATTTACCTCCTCTAACACACACACACACACACACACACACACACACACACACACACACACACACACACACACACACACACACACACACACACACACACACACACACAGAAACTGGTCACAGTGTAAAGGGGTCAGAGAAAGTTAAAGGCAGTCACAGATGCGTGCACCATGGGCAGACAGCACGGTGTACCGGGAGAGTCGTCTCTGTGTGAGTCAGCACACTGCATAATGCATGCGTGTTTCAAATAATTCAACTTGAAATCATGAGCGAACAGGACGTGGCAGAATCATCATATGGATCAGATTTAGGGCTGCAGTGGTAACCTCACACCCAGCTGATATCCACTTTATCACAGTAATCTGCCTGGCCAGCTGACCTCAGTGGGAACACGCACTCAAACAGAACATGAGGAAATGTGGAGAGGTTGGGTGTGTGTGTGTGGAGGGTGTGTGTGGGTTTGGGTGTGTGTGGAGGGGGTGGGGTGTGGAGGGTGTGTGTGGAGGGGGTGGGGTGTGGAGGGTGTGTGTGGAGGGGTGGTGTTGGGTGTGTGTGTGGAGGGGGTGTGTTGAGGGGGTGGTGTTGGGTGTGTAGAGAGTGTGGGGTGTGGAGGGGTGGTGTTGGGTGTGTGTGTGAGGGGGTGGTGTTGGGTGTGTGTGTGAGGGGGTGGTGTTGGGTGTGTGGAGAGTGTGGGGTGTGGAAAGGGTGGTGTGTGTGTGGAGAGTGTGGGGTGTGGAGGGGGGTGGTGTTGGGTGTGTGTGTGGAGGGGGTGGTGTTGGGTGTGTGTGTGTGGAGTGGGTGGTGTTGGGTGTGTGTGTGTGGAGGGGGTGGTGTTGGGTGTGTGTGTGAGGGGGTGGTGTTGGGTGTGTGTGTGAGGGGGTGGTGTTGGGTGTGTGGAGAGTGTGGGGTGTGGAGGGGGGTGGTGTTGGGTGTGTGTGTGGAGGGGGTGGTGTTGGGTGTGTGTGTGAGGGGGTGGTGTTGGGTGTGTGTGTGAGGGGGTGGTGTTGGGTGTGTGGAGAGTGTGGGGTGTGGAGGGGGGTGGTGTTGGGTGTGTGTGTGGAGGGGGTGGTGTTGGGTGTGTGTGTGAGGGGGTGGTGTTGGGTGTGTGTGTGAGGGGGTGGTGTTGGGTGTGTGGAGAGTGTGGGGTGTGGAGGGGGGTGGTGTTGGGTGTGTGTGTGGAGGGGGTGGTGTTGGGTGTGTGTGTGGGGTGTGGAGGGTACAATGCGATGGCGAAACATTTGTAAAAACGGGCCCGTTTGGCGAAGTGTGGGATACGTTACTTTTATTAATGTGTGTGGAATGTGAAGTGTATAAAATAAGAGTCAGGTTACCACGGAGATGTAGCCATCCAACCATGAACCCTAATGTGAAGTGGAACCTTGTATCAGTGCCAGTGGTCAGAACCTGAACTGAACATCTGATAGTCCCCTCACTCCCCGACCGACGGGCCCGCCACTCAGGGCACAGCACAACTCAGCAGTTTTCTCTTTCTCTTTTCTTTCTTTCTTTCTTTCTTTCTTTCTTTCTTTCTTTCTTTCTAACTGAGTTTTCATCATACACATGGAAAGGCACACAAGCACATATTAGCACACACATACACACGTACACACACACACATACAAACACACACAAACACAAAAACACACATGAACACACACATGCACACATGAACACGCATGCACACATGAACACAGTTGCACACACAAACACACACATGTACACAGACACACATACAAACACACATGAACACACACATGCACACATCAACACACGCACACACATTTAACTGCTTTGTGCGTGTTTCGCTCGAGTGCTTATTGAGACTTTAGACTGTGTTGTGTGTGTGTATGTGTATATGTTTGTGTCTGTGAAAGAGGGAGAGAAAAGAGTGAGGGAGAAAGGGAGAGAGAGAGAGAGAGAGAACAAGAGTGTCTCCATAGCAGCGGTTTGTTTTGCACATCAGACAGAGCCGAACGTTTGCAGAATGATGGATTCTCATAGTTGATAACGATATAGATGATGACTATGATGAAGATGATGATGATGATGGGGTGCAAGGTTTTGAGTCCTCATACAAATGCCAAAAATGCACACACACACACACACACACACACACACACACACACACACACACACACACACACACACACACACACACACACACACACTAGTGTATAAAGCATAGTCAGGAATTATCTGTTGTAGCCAGAGGTGACATTCATAGATCACGCAGATCTTGACAAAGTTTCCACACACAATTCTCTCTCCTCTGTCATTTGTGAGCAGCTAAAAGGCACTAATGACATGAAGATAAATTAAGATCTTAGTAGCCCATCCATTACAGTCAATATGACAAGCTGCCACCCTGATGTATGACTCACCGTCTCTGCCTAAGAGCACACCTGTCTCAGGTAGTCTTGATGGATACATGGACACATGCAAGACTGGCAGGTAGATTGGTTGACTGAACGAGTGGTAAGGAAACAATACAACTTTATCCACAACCTGAGTAGCTGTGCCGCTACAAACAAACGCATGTTACCGTGTACTGGTGCGGTACGGATCAGAGCAGAACTCCTGGCTGTGTGGTACACCTGGAGAACCTTGTGCACAGAACCTTTTGCACACTGTTGGTCGTTAGATGATGTAAAACAACTGCTCACATGTTTGGAGTACAGCAGTAATGCATGAACATGCAAGCCCGCTGTCCTGCACACCACCTGTCCTGCAAGCCCGCTGTCCTGCACACCAACTGTCCTGCAAGCCCGCTGTCCTGCACACCAACTGTCCTGCACACCAACTGTCCTGCAAGCCCGCTGTCCTGCACACCAACTGTCCTGCAAGCCCGCTGTCCTGCACACCAACTGTCCTGCACACCAATTGTCCTGCAAGCCCACTGTCCTGCACACCAACTGTCCTGCACACCTGCTGTCCTGCATGCTCAACGTCCTGCACACCAACTGTCCTGCACACCTGCTGTCCTGCATGCTCAATGTCCTGCACACCAACTGTCCTGCACACCTGCTGTCCTGCACGCCTGGTCCGGAGTGTTCTCTGCTTCGTGGGAGATGTTATCTGAGATCAAATTCTTCAGGACAAAAACACAGTACAGGCTTACACTCTTCTGTTGGGCATACATGCTGGTATAACTGGTATATATATATGTGTGTGTGTGTGTGTGTGTGTGTGTGTGTGTGTGTGTGTGTGTGTGTACATCTGTGCTTGTGACAGCTTTTGAAAACATGACATTAAAATATGAACAGAATGACTTGTGTGAGTTTTTGTGTTTCTTTTTTACATTTGTAAACAGTGCAATATACAATATATGAGATATGAGAGCTTCTCCATCAGCAGGGGGTGAATATAGCTGCAAAATCCCTCAAAAGAGACGTCTGCACAGCTCCATTACCACAAGATCAAAGTCAGTGGTCAGAACCCCCCCCTCAAACCCCCCCTACCCCGCACCCCCACCCCCGCACCTCCCCTCCGCCCCACACGTCTGTCCTGAGACTGTAGAGAAGGGGAAAACCAGAGACTTCAAAGGCTCGACAGAGAAAGTCAGTCCTCCTTATCTTAATTGATGCCCAATTTCAATAATGATCTTACACTTTGGGACCATGTCAGGAGAGGAGAGAGGGGAGCGCGAGAGAGCGATTGGCCGGCCGGCTGCTGGGGGCGGGACCTG